>NC_083344.1:107138620-107432825 GCF_019175385.1 Lycium barbarum | reverse complement strand
CGAAATTCTCGTCGTCGGCTTCCTCTCACTTCATTCGAGCTTTTATTGCATGTGTACATATGGAATTTACTTAAATCTAATACTTTTATATTGTCTATTTGGTTCTCCAATTAATTTTTGAATATTAATGAGTTTGATTTCATGAATGAGTGTCGTATGTATATGAGCAGATACTAATACCTCTACTTAGTTTCATTGGCTCCTGAAATATATATGTGTTTTTTTTTTTTAATATTTCGAGATGTAAACATCCAGATTTTATTAGGGTTTAATACTTTTATATTATATGATCTGAGCAATTTACTAATTTCATTGAAGCGCAAACAAATGAACTATTATATATACATATAAATGGAAAAGAAATTTTACTATATTTCATGACGAAATACTCTCGGGATATTATTGTAAGTGGAGTATATTCAGTAACACTAATCAATATCACAAATTGTGGCACAGTTAATGACAGTACAATTTGTTTTACTTTCATTCTTATCATGTGTTATTTTTTTCCTTATCGAAAAAAAGATTAGTGTATAAATTCAACAAGACTTGTTATGACTGCACGAAGCGCGGACAAACTTACTATTTATGCATATATAGAGGTACGTAATCTCAATAACGAATTCCAGCATATTCTGTAAACTACATTACAAGTTACTAAACTACCATATTTTCAACAAAAAACAAAAAGGAGCTCAAACATATAATGCTCAAGAAAAAGTAAACGAGAATTACAAATAAATCATTTTCTTTAACTCCACTAGGGTGAGGATTTCTCTATAAATTAAGTAAGGTAGTATTATATTGGTCCAATGAAATTGCAGAGCCCAAAATAACGGCCTAATTAATTTTGTCATTTTTATTGCTAAAATTAGAGAGTAAACACATGCATGAACTTCCGTACAAGTACTGATTCTCTTTTGTGCTCAATTGTTTGTAGCCTCAGAAAAGCATTTTATCGTCTACTCAATAAGCCCAAACATCACTTAATAAACTATCTTCAGATACTTATACTATATATTCCTTTAAAAAACAGCACTTCAATGTCTGGTGCCTAAGGTATATTTAATTTATAAATTTATTTATTTACCTACCAAATTAAAGTTCTAATGTCCATGACTCCATATTATATATTTATATAATTAAAGAAACGTCTCCATCTGTTTGGCATAAAGCTAGATTGGTTCCCCTTCCAAAAAAAGTTTGCTTCTCATCATGATAATTTTATTTTATTTTTTTGGTAAAGAACTAAATGGAAGTGTCATCTAAAAGCTAACTAGGCGTGAGAGAAAATGCACTCTGAAAATGAACTTCAAAGGATTCATCTAGATACAACTACACAAGACCTTTGGGTTATGTATACAATAGAGTTAGCTTTTACACATTGAAAGTGTAAAATTTACACACTATCGAATCATCTAAAAAATAGCTAAAGGGTAATTGTCCATAATAATTAAATAATTAGTAACCTAATTAAGAAAGGCAAGCTAAGTAACCTACTATAACTAATTAACTAAAACTGAAAGTATAGATTTTTTTTACACTGTTAGTGCATGAAGTTGTTAGCTTAATTTATTAGTAGTACCTGTTTAAATTTTTTATTTATTTTCCAATTGATTGCGGTATCAATCTTTTCCTTTGGCTAATGTGAATTGCTCTTTAGCATAAAAGGTTGAACATGTGATCGTAGTTGCTTTTCGGCTTCTAGTCATTATAATCTACAAAATCAGAAGATGCCCATTACCCAATCTTTTCTCTTCAAAATATTTATTTATCTGAGGATTAATTATCTTAATTATAATAATCAGGGATTCTCTTTTCGTGTCTTCGCCATGATTTACCCAAGTGCAGCAATCATCAATTTCAACATGGCTTATTAGCTAAGGCTTTTCTAAATCAGTATATGTGTGTAACTTCTATAAACCGGCAAAGGAACACGAAATATTTTTTATACTATCAAGTCATTTAAAAAATTACTATAAGTAACTGTGCATAATAAGTGAAATTAATAACCGGAGAAACGTGTCAGTAATGTATCTGCACTTATTATCTTGATATAAAGAAAATAACCTGACAAACAAAATAAATTACCTACAATATTATAGGTTAAATCAAAATGATGGTGCACTAAATACTAGAGTGAGTATAAGTTAAATCCTATGGCAAATTCCAAATAATCGGTGGGTATTTAATAGGATAACTGGACCTTGGGCTGGGATAGCATTGTACAAGTGATTAAGAGTTGTTATGTTGGATATAAATATTTTAGCTCATGATCATAACCATAAAATTAAATGGGGACATTCATCTTCTCTACTTGCACAGGGAAAATGATCTAAATTCAGATGCAACCTAAAGGACCTAATATACATCATGGAGGTGCTTAAGAAAGTAACAACTTAGTGAACCTTAACAAATAAGATAGGCACATGCATTAAAATATCAAAAAGGACAGTGATACCTGCTCAATTATTTTACAATGAAAAAAATACTTTTGACACCTGTACAAAATAACGATATTTAATCCTTTTTCTGTAATTCTGTAAACTCTGCACATTTAATATAAAAACATAAACAAACGCTGAGATTTGAAAGGCTGTTAGAGGAATGGATTAGAAATATGTTGAACTTTCTACGTACAAGAAGGGGACAAGTTTAGTGATCAGTACTAATTATGACTGTCTACATTTTCTTGCATGATTTCCTTGTTTGTCTTTGAATTCTGAACCGAATGAAGCTCGAGAAAGAGAGCTTAACACGTTAGCTTTTCTCTAAAGTGCTTTTGTCCATTCAAATGGACGCATGGCATTGAGTTTAACTAACAAATTAGTATTAAACTTACAATATAAAAAAAAATTACACTATCAAATTACTCAAAAATTAATATCATAAATAATGCATTGTAAGGATTATATTTGGATTTAAAGTCCTGCAAGCTATACATATGGAAGATCTCCAAACTCTTCCTGCTTGTATTGAAACTTTTCAAGATCCGTTTCATAATATCCAGGTTGATTATTTTTTTGAACATAATGGTTATCCTCTATTAGGATGTACTATTAAACTTAAATTGAAGTTATGCGCTAAAAACTATGGTAATTTTTTGCATCGAATATATATTACGTAGTAATATGCAAAACTTAATAATTGACCTACTATAAAAAACAAATTATATTTGTGGTGACAAAAAAGTTTATACTGTCGAAATATAAGTAGTAATTTAACTCTGACAATATTTAGCCGGCAAAGAAACGGATAATGGGGAGAAAAGCGGCTTTGGAGTTCATAAACAACCAATAAATCAGACATAATTAATTCCCTAAACACAATGATGCAGAGAGAAATTCATGAAAAAGACAAACTGCAGAGACATATGCAAACACGGCATCATATTTAATTTGCAGACCAAAGGCAAATAATTCTTCATTGGAATTCCAAAAAAATACAACTACTCCCTTTCCCTTTGTTCAATGTGTATTATTTTACTTTTAACACTTGCAATGCACATAACAAGATATCTAGAGATATAAGAATTAGCTAGCAATATGTTGCTCGAATCCTACTCGTGTCACCTTCAAAATTAATACTTTTGGAGGATTAAATATACCTGACGACATTTTTGAAGAATTCGAGCAACATAGACTAGCGGAAATCTTTGTTTCAGGATGATTTTTGGTATTGGAAAAATTGCGTACCAGGCATGAAATTACTAAAAGGACTAGGGTAAGAAGTTGAGGGTGGTATTAAATTTGTTGTAACTTGCTGGTGATGTAAACCACTTGAGGAACTTTCGTTAGCCATGTTGTTGTAATGACTTTGATCAAGGCCTTGATCATATAGTATCCCTTTAAAAGCATGTCCTGCTATGTTCACTGAAGTCTGATAGGCATATTGATCCCCCACATTGTCTACTGAACTTACCCGGACACACCGAAATACTGCCGGTAAACTCACTTCTGCTGGAAGTTCTTCTTCTTCTCCACCTACAGTTATAACGTAACAAAAATAAGTGCAGTCAAACTTTTTTATATCAGTCATCCTTTAGAACAACTTTTACTATAAGGCCTAGTTTTCTATGAAACCGAATTCCATAGGAGTATTATGTTATATTATATTTTCCTTATAATAGCATCTCGTTATAGCAGCCAAAATACATCCAGACAAACGATGTCATTATAACGAAATTTGACCGTAAAAGGAAATATAACTTTTATATATTGACAATTGACAGAGTAATGAATTTTTTCACTATGGTCGGTATTTTAAATTGTTGTAGCAGGTTACCTGCTATATTTTTCATGTTACTAATTCCACTTTTTATGAATCGTTATATGTAACTACTTTTAGATAATCTGATAGTGTACGAAATTCTTTTACTGTAAGTGTATAGAAGTTAATTATAATCTTAAGAATTAAAGTAACACTTTATTTTCTGGCCTTTTGCTGGGTTGAGGGTGCAAGTAGTGTGGTTCATCCATCTAAGTTGAGCATATAACATGAGTTAAATAATTGAAAACAGTAAGTGAGAATAGGTATCATTAGCTATAGCAGTAAATAGTAGCTAGGGTTTGATGGTGTCTTCACAGTGAAATACTAGTACACTTTAAAGGTAAGCAAATTCCAATGCTGACTAGATCTCTTTGTACCATGTAATCAAAGATTCTATGTGAGGATGTATGAAGTACCTGCTAATAGTGCAGGAGGATTTTGATTTTCTCTGTATCTTTTAGGGTTTGGTTGCTGTTGTTGAATAGTACTGGAAATCTGATGGTGCCTTGGACGCCTTGCAGAGAGAGGGATCCAAGTGCTTTTGACATGAGTTTGACACTGATACCCTCGGCTTTTACAGCAAGTTCGGCATCTTAAATATGGACAATCTTTCTTTGCTTGATTTCCACAGTCTTGGCACCTCCTGTAATTTGATGATCCTTCTTCTGTCATCATCTCTTTAACATAACTCTCATATCAGATGATTAATTAATTTCACCACCTGCTAGCGCGGGATACTTTGTGCACCAGGCTGCTCTTTTACTATGGATTTTTTCTTCAATAAGGGCAGGTTTAATTATGGTATTAGTTTGTTTGGTCATGACTTTCTTCTTCCAAGAGAGTTCATGGCTCAAGATAGTACTATATGTTTGATGATTCTTTTCTTCTTTCAACCTTTTCTCAGGCTGTACCTTTTCAACTATTCCCATTTTTTCTTGGGCAAATAAAAAAAAAAAAAAGAAAAAAAAAAGGAAAAGAATTCGAAAGGTCTCCTTTCGCTATGTGTACAACATACCCGTACTACGACGTGCGGATGTTCCTTCACTCTTCTATTTGAGCTCAACCAAGATTTGAAGTGTATGAGTTTTGAATTTGAAATTAAAAATAATCTTATAGCCAATTTTAGTTATTACTTTCGCAATTAAATATTTATGAATATTTAATGAGTTTTCTAGCTAAACTAAGATAAAATTAATTCGACTGTTGACAGCAGTAAAAATATAATGAGAAGACAGAGACAAGGGACAAAGGCATATTAGTTGCAAACAGCAATGCCTAAAGTGTAACAGCTGATAATTGAATTATGACTGCTCTGCGTGGAAAATTAATTACAATACCGCGTAGTGATCAACAGCTTGTGTACAGTGAGGAGGATATTATTTTAAAAGAGTTTAATAATATTGCAAAATAATTTTCACACTAACTAAAAGATAATTATAGGTAATTACCACCCTTAATAATTAAGTGAGTTACAACAACATAGCCAATATATTCTCACAAAGTAGGGTCTGCGGAGAGTAGAGTGTCCCCAGACCTTAACCCTACCTGGAGAGGTAGAAAGGTTGTTTCCGATAGATCATCGGCTCAAGAAAAGGCATTTCAAAGAAGGTCATATAAGAATTAGCAGAAGTAAGGAAATTATCGCAAAGTACACACTACAAGAAAGTATAGAAATCGCAACAAAAATTTTTATATTTGTCAACAACTTAGTTTTATTGTTGGCAAATGATTTTTTTGTTGCCAAAGAATTTAATTTTGTTGTCATAGTATTGATTATTGTTGCAAAAAGTATTTTTGGCAACAAAAAGAAAAAAGTTGTTGCACGTTGTTGCAATAACAGCCGTTGGGAAAAGTTCATGCAAAAAACATTTTGTTGCGAGATATAGTTTTTTCTTGTAGTGACAATAGAAAGCATAACAAAACATAATGTAAAAAAAAAAAAAAAACAGTTATGACACCAAACTAAATAGGTTAAAATATATTATGGTTTAAAAGTTATTTGTATGAAATCATTGAATATAAGTTAAATAAACGTCAAAAAACCCGCAAGAGTAGTCGAGTTGGTTGAGCAGGGATCTGCTAAATGGGGAGTCTCAAATTTAAAACCCAACCGCATGCTTTCTCAGTCGAACTTACACGGGACTTGTCTAGTGCAGTTTACCTCTCAAAGAGAGAAATGTTCACCTTTTCTTTATACATTTTTTTTTAGTCTTCTTCTTTTTTGTTTTCATATAAAATGAATGGCGTACAGAAAAAAACGCGTGCTAGCTCTTTTTCCCCTTAATTAGCCTATGTTACTATGTATACATCATTTCAACAAAGGTAGACAAAATAAGAGTAAAAACTTACCCACATATTTATACCAAATCAATGTAATTTACTATAGTCAAGTGATTTAATGAAGTTAATATTACATTAATTAATAATGGTCAGGTTATAGTTGTATATATATTCAAACATATGACATATATCTATTGATTTGGTGTAAACACCTGATGCGGGTAAGTTTTTACCCAAAATAAGCATAGGTTCTACTCCACTTATTTAGTAGGTGTTTGGGCATAAACTTGAACTTATTGATTTAAGTGAAAACTGATTTGATCATAATTAAGTTTTTCAAATAAATATTTGAAATCAAATTATATTGTTCCGCATTACCATGAAAATCCACAATTTATAAAAGATAAAATAAACTATTAAAACTTTTGTCAACTCTTATAGAATTTTACTAAACGAGCAAATCTACCTAAATTAACGATTAACAAAGGATTCCTCACAGTAGCACCAACTGAATTTTGGGTATATTTTATGGAAGGGGGATTTGAGTTAGGAGTTGGATAATTAATTTTAATAAATATGAGCCCTTTTTGCAAAATCTAAAATTATGGGCAAGTTTAAAATTTTAGAAAATTTAAAGTAAAAAAAAATAAATTGTGAAATTCAAATTTTGAGGCGAAATTTGGGATTTGAAACCAGAATTTTAAGTTGAAGTTGAAGTTTTATTTAAAATGCGATAAACAAATACAAATTTGAAATCAAAACTTTAAATCATGATTTGAATTCGCATATCCAACAACACCTCAGTAGCACGACGACTTTTTTAATTATCCTTTTAAAATATGACCAATGCATGAAGGGAGAAGTGCCATGAAAGAAGAATAAAGAAAAGGGATCACCTAAGGAATTCATATTTCATCCTATTTGATATTTTAGACGAGAAAAAAAAAGAAAGACAGAAATTGGAAAATAAAGAAAAATAATAGAAAGAAGTTCTGTCGAAGAAAACAAACAACGAGAATGAGGAAATGTAGCTTTAATTTATAGTCAGAAACAATCGGTTATACGCTTGAAGTCACTAATTAGATGACGAAACATGACAATCTAATGCAGCATAATTAATTTGAAATCTGCTTGATCTTTTTTAGAATATCAAATGTTTTAAATAGTTTTTCTTAGAGTCCAGCACTTTTGTAACCCAAAAAATTTTTTTGGAACCAAACTAACCCATTAAAAAAAAAAAACTAGGCTTCACGTACAGAATCTATGCTTGAAACCCTTGCCTAAAACCCCCAACACATGCATTCTCTTCTCTTTCATTTCCTCCATCTTCACCCTTTCAACACACTTTTGCACTTTCAAAAACATGTCTCAAAGTTTTGAAACTTCAATGTTTGCTATACAATCCGATATTTGTGAATCCAGTTATTACTGTAAACTAAAAACATCAAAGACTCAAGATAATTCGGATTGCCGTTTTTGGCGTTGTAAAGTGCCCGAAGTAAGTGTTTTTACATTTTTTAGTGTTTTTTTTCACGTTGTCCATATATTTTACTTTAAAAAACTGATTTTCTTGTAATCTTTATAGGATATGGGCGGTTGCAAACACTTTTGGTGGGAAGATAGCATTCACATGGATAAAACGGTGACGGCGAAATTTAAAAATTCACTTTTGGATAGAGATACCGCGACTTCACGTATCTCTAGAGATACCGCTAAGTTGGACTCGCAATTTAAGCTTGTGGAAGCTGAAGAAAAAATTGAACATTTGGAGGTGTTGCTTACCGATTCCGGAAAAAAACGAATTTTGCTAAAGGCTAAACTTAGAGAGGCTCAACACGAGAAAATAGCTTTGAAAGAAAAACTTAAATTGTAGAAGATTATTTGTGCTATCTTGTTGTTGTTCATTATTTATATGTATTTTGTTTATTAAGTTTAATATTTCTATGGATTATGTTTTTCACTAGTTGTACATTTTCCCCTATAATGTAATCCGCACCCTTTATGTACTAATTTATTTGTGTTTCTTTGTGAAATTGTCAATTAATAATAGACTTTAACAATAAACTTTGAAGAATTAAAAACACGCCAAACTAATTCAAATTTATGACTTCATCATAAAATAAAAATACAAATTAACTGCCTCAGTCTGAAACTTAAATGACCCATAATCTAAGACAGTGAGCCTAAATAGACCCTAATCGTCTTCAGAATGGAAGTCCTTAATATCGTCCTCCCAACGATATTGGTGTTCTCTTAACACACATCTTTTTTCAGGAGATGTTAGTTCTCTACCGGTTGATGATGCTTGTTCTCAGCCAACTTTAGCATGTAAAATCTACAATGTCTTGCCAGCATTCTATTGTTTTCTTTTCTAATCCTTTGTATGGCCATCTCGCAAGTTGCTGGACCTACTCGAGGCACGGTTATTGAGTACCTTATTGGGATTGGAGCGTTGAGATTATCCAAGTCACAAACAAGACGTTCTGATTCGGCAATCCGATGTGACCATTCTCTGCGTAAACCGTAATAATATTCTCGCGGATCTGAATATTTGACACTGCAGAAATCATCATTACGCTCTATAAGAAGGTGTGGATTTAGCTCGTTTAGTTTGAAATCACTGGTATCACTCGAAAAACTGCTATGATTTGAACTCTCAACATCACTGTTATTTGGTTCTTTTGGAAGGAGTAAAGACCAAGCTGAGTTTCTACTATATGTTGTGGTCTAATAACAAAAGAAAGACTACTTATATAGTTGCAAACCCCCAAGTACCCTCAGGGGTGGGGGGTCTTTATGACCCTACCTACTTACCTTATTATAAGAAAAATATTAATCTTCATCGGACATTTCACAGTCCGAATCCCACTTGGATCTAAATCTTGTGCTACCATGTATACCATATTCTACCCTATAGTAACATATTTGCATCCGATTGTTCTCTTCGCGAAAACGATTAAGAGCAAAATTAAACTCTTGTGGAGTTCCGCGAGGCATTGACATAGCACGTTTTTTTGGGCGTTTAAGCCCTATTGAAGCTAACTTTTGCTCCAGTGTTTCAGCCTCCCTAACACGCCAATTTCACTCCTCTTTCATTGTTTTATTGTATTCTTGATTGAATCTTTTGTTAGGGTTATTTGAGTAATGAAAATCATCATCATCTAGTTCCCATGTCCTACCCATTGCTTTAAATATTTTTGCTGGGGTAAAACATGTAATAGAATCAAGATTACCATATTGTACACTTTGGCCCTTTCACGCACAGAATCTGTGCGTGAAGCCTAGTTTGGTTCTTTTTTTTTTTTAATGGGTTAGTTTGGTTCCATTTTTTTTTTTGGGTTACAAAAGTGTCGGGTCCTTTTTCTTAGGATGAAATTTGATTTCTTCACCTCATGTGTTAAACTACCGGAGCTTTACTTTAAATAAAGTAATGCTTGCTTTCAATCAGTAGCTACCTTTTTGCTATTTACAATTCGTAGCTACATTTAGGCATTTTCACTGTATTTGACTGTATTTCAGTGTATTTGAATACACTGTTCAGTCGTATTCAACTTTATCTAATGTCACATGTATTTGACTGTATTTGGATACATGCAACCTTAATTTCTCTGAATACATGTGTATTCAAAATGATATATTTAAGTGCATTTAAATACACGACGAGGGCGGTCTATTTTAGTGTGTTTATATATTGCTGTATCCTTTTGTTTTATGTGTAGTTGAATGTATTCGACTATATTTGAATGTATTTCAACAAATTTTCAGATGCAAAATTTGAAATACAATGTATTTACGCGAAAAATTGTATATATATATATATATATATATATATCATTCAAACAACACATACAGTTAAATACATCTAGCTTGCGCCCAAAATACAATCAGCAACGACTGTATTTGAATGTATTTCAACAAAATGTCAGATGCAAAATTTCAAATACACTATATTTACATAGATCATTCAACCAACACATACAGTCAAATACATCTAGTTTGCCCCAAAAAATACAATCGGCCAATGATTGAATTTGACAGTATTTCCATAAAATTTCAGATGCAAAATTTCCAATACACTCAGATCTAAGATACAAACAAAGAGAAGAAGCCATGAATTCCGATATCCGTCAGATCTGAGAAGCGTAATTGTTAGGTTTTTGGGTTTTCCCTTCTTATGTGGAATTGGATTAATAAAACTCAATCCAATTTGGACCAGACCACTTTTGCCCAAAAATTTCTATATACATAGGATCAATGTAGGTATTATTTTCACAATACAAGAGTGAATTCATAGCAGCCATATAGAGAGAAAAACGTGAGAAAGAAAGCAGATTTTCGTCCAGAAATTTTCTGCTACAGCAGTCCGTTTTTAAATTGCGTTTGTCGATTCGTTAACCGTTGGATCGTGCGGAAATTTTAACTGGGGGTTCTCCACATCTGGTTCTTCGATTTCAACAGTGGAGATCGGATTTTATGGTCTATAGCTCTAGTTTTCGAGTATGAACAGTATCTCGTTTTTGGGGGTGATTTATCTCCTTTCTTCGCTAGTTTTGGTGCTATCTTTTATGTATTATTGCTCCGTGCTTGGCTTTGTTGTTGTAGGCATTTGGATAGCATTGTTATAACTCTTGTTGTTTATAGTGGAGCTTTTGTGGGCAGGAGGTCCCGTGGATGCTTCCTCTTCACCTTGAAGGGATTTTACCACGTAAATTTGGTGTCTCTTGCATTCGATTTATTTTTGCTTGCTTTGCTATTTTATTGTTGGTATAGCTGCTACCCAGATTTCCATTTATGCTAGTGTTTATTGTCTTCACTTGGTTCAAATAGTGTGGGAAGTTTTGACTTAGGTATTTCTTCCGTTGTTACCTCGTCATGCAATTTGGTTATTGCTTGTTTCTTCCCAACATTAATGGCAGTAGTGTTTCTTAGATCTACTAGTAGTGTCGTCGTGGAGGAGGAAGAGGTGGAGAGAGAGATGTGGCCACCATTGAAGCAACAATACGTGATCGAGAAAGCTAACTTGGCCGGATATCTAGTATTTGGCCGTAGAGACGAAGAAGACAGTGGCCGCCGAGGGAGAAGAGAGAGGGAAAAAGGAGAGAGGCACCAGAAAAAGGGAATGGTATTTGGCCGGAGAGAGGAACACAGAGAGAGAGAGGTGAGGAAGAAGAGAGGAACGAGGGATACATACAAGCCATAAACCTAATGTATTTTGGTATAGCTATGAATGGTAATTTGCAAAATCACCGTAGTTACTAAATATAAATATATTAAAGAGAAAATTGCGTCATTAGTCAAGGTATTAGACTTATGAACATAATTATCACAACTTCTAATGTTCATCAAAAATAGCAATTTTATCACTTTTTTGGCATAATTAAATACACTAGGGATTCATGTCTAAATTTTATCCCACTAATCAGGGATTTACATTTATTCTCTTATTCTTATCTTTATCCTTTAACTAATACACCCAATTTTTTTTTTAATTCTCTGTCTTATTCAATTAACTAATACACCGTAATTACTTATGAAATTTCACGCTCCTGAATCTCAATTCCCAATTTTACTAATTTTTTGTTGTTCCGACTCTTTGCTACTACTTTACATGGAATAACATTGAGCATCCACATACAAAGTAATACCTACAATATACAGAATATAATTTATTATACAATATATAATAAAATTATATGAGTATATAAAATTTTATATATTGTGTATAATCAAATTATACGAGTTATATCTAATTTATTTTAATAGGTGTAATAAAATATACTAATATTATTCAATGTATAATATTTATTATACTACATATAATAAAAATAGCATGTCATATCCAAAAACAAGCCATGAACACTGAAACTATTGTACTTGTGTTCAATATCCCATTCCCATGATGTTCAATCAAAGCTGTAATTTTATTTTTCATGGATACATGAACAATGAAAGGAGACTAGAATAAGAAGAAGTAGAAAAGGTGAAAAGAAAAATGCTGGGAAATTTTTTATTCAAAATAAGGAGGAAGTGTAAAACGGTAAAAAAGTAGTTACAAGTAAATGCATGAACAAAAAAATAGGGATTGACTTTATTCATGTGGAAATGGTTTCCTTATATATAGCAATTTGGTTTACTATAAAACTCTTTACCTGCCATGTAATGTTCATTTAATTTACGTGCTAAGAAAATGTAAATATTATTATATCATTGTCTACTTACGTTTTTTTCCCTATATTAAAAGATAGTTATTATCAATAATTACCTTTTAGAAATAGTTATGCCAAGTAATTATTCCTATGAAAAAAAACTTTGGAGAAAATATTTCCACTATAACAAACATATCCTTAAATGAATTTCTTACAAGGACATGACATCAAGCAAAAGAACTCCCTTGGACTCATGACAGAAAAGTACACTACATAAATGGGAACTTACATTGCAATATTCATTACTCGATTACTAACAATGATGATTGATAAAAAAATATGATACAAATACTTAAGAACTAGTTGATAGATCTGTTGATTTAGCTTTTTATTCCATCAAAAAGAAAGAGAGGACACAAGAGATGCCAATGAAAAAAAGAAGAGAAATAATGTGGTAGTAAAGTAAATTATGTGAAACATTATATTGTTCTGAAGTAGAATTCAGCTCTTAACTTTTTTCAGCAAAATGGCATCCATAAAAGCTGAATTTTACTATATACAAATACACACACGTATTCATAACCGTTGTAAATATTTTATATGTCTATCAAACAAGTGTTCCTTTTATCGTCCATTGAGAGGAGAGAATTGAGCGAACATAGCAGTCCCTGAATACTCATTATCAATAGCTTGAACTTCAGGAGGATTTTTATGTTGCTCTGGTGAAGAAATATGTTGGTTATTAGATGTGGAATCAACAACGTGAGCATGAGCAACTGTAGCAGGAGAAATTGGTTTGTTCTCGTCGTCGGCCTTTCCTTGTAATGAGGCTTCTTGCAGCTGCAAAGCATACTCCAAATTCCACAAAACATCACCCATACTAGGTCTATCAACACCATACTCAGCTAAACACTTCTCTGCTGCTTCCGCGAATTTTTTCATTGACTCTGGATCAATTTGTCCTACAAGTGTGGGATCAATGACCTTGTCTAATAAGCCTTTTCTCTTCCATTGCATTGCCCATTCTGCCAAATTCACTTGCTCTCTTGGAAGTGCTGGATTAATAGCAGGACGAGCGCATAAGGCTTCAAGAAGTACAACCCCGAATGAGTAGACATCAGATTTGTCAGTTAACTGCTGCTTCCTAAAGTACTCAGGATCCAAGTATCCAAAACTTCCCTTAACAGCAGTGCTCACGTGAGTTTGCTCCGTGGTCGGTCCATCTTTTGATAGTCCGAAATCAGCCATCTTGGCGACGAAATTTTCATCGAGCAAAATGTTGGTGGTTTTGACATCTCTATGTATTATCCCAGTAGATGCACCCGTGTGGAGGTAATGAAGCCCGCGAGCAGCACCAATGCAGATTTCTAATCTTTGCTTCCAAGATAAATGTGGCATGTTCTTTCCATAGAGATGATCTCTCAAAGGACCATTTTGCATAAACTCATAAACTAATATCATCTCAGCGCTTTCATCACAATACCCAATCAACGACACCAAATGACGATGCCTTAGCTTAGATAACATTTGAATTTCAGTCTGAAATTCATTTATACCTTGTTCAGATTGTGGATTGCCTCTCTTGACAGCAACTTTTGTCCCATCATCAAGTTCTCCATAATAAACATTTCCAAAGCCACCAACGCCGATTATTTCACTAGGTTCCCAATTCATTGTGGCATCTGCCAACTCAGCAAAAGTAAAGTATCTACCTAATCCCATATTTGATGAGAAGAATTGACTCTTGCGCGAAGCTGATGACATAAAAGTTGTATCACCAGCATGAACTGGAAGCAACCAAGATGAGAAACTATTCCTCTTTTGCCAATCTTGAGGTCTCTTTTGCCATTTAACAGCCATTGCACCCAACCCCACAAAGGCTCCAAACATCATTGCAAATCCAACATAAGCCACAGTTTTGCTTGGGCCATTTTGTTTTTTTCCATCAACACCATATTCTCCATCTAAGCTACCCACAGAGTTGTTCATCCGAAACACCTCAAGGCCATTTAGAATTGCATTTCTAAAACCTTGGGCATCATTCACAGGAGAAACACGTACGACGAGAGGGTTTGAAACCATGGTTGAATCTACTACAAAATCCTTGTAAAAAGCTGTAGACAAATGATTTGTCAATGATGACAAATCTAGCCCAGAAATGGCCATCTTCTCATTAATGTACACATTGAAATAGAGTTCATTAAGCGCTTTACTAATAATATCGCAGAAATGCAAGCGTATCAGGTGAGGATACACAGTGTCAATGTCCATAGTCCAAGATATGTTAAAATTAGGAAGTGTTGTTTCTGAATCTGCCATCTTTACAGCAGAGCTATAAATTGCTGGTGGAGCAATCAATGGGGAACCTCCTGATTTTAGATAATTAACAGCAGAGGGTTGTGTAGATACCTCTTGACCTGTGGCATTGTTTCGAAATTGTGCATCAGACATCCAATTTCGTCCAAGAGTATCGTTGGTTGAATCCAAAAGAGGACCCCCAACATTAAGCCTATACATTGTCTCAAAATTACTTTTAGAAAGATCAAATTTTTGTGACACAGGGAAAAGAACAGGTACAGAATAATCAAGAATATTGCCAGGGGCAGTAACAAATTCAATAGCGTTAACGAATGCCACAGACCCTTTAGCTGGCTCAAATTTAATAGCAAAACGCTCCGTGGTGACATTAACAATAAACTCCTTGACAATGGCCTCATCTTTACCAGTTTGAAAATCGCGGAGGAGGACTAATGCATCCGTTTGGACAGAAAATTTAGACTTTTTGAGATCATATTCGTTGTAAGTAAAGGGTAAAAAATGCAGCCTGATCCAATGCAATCCAGGACTACTAGCATGAAATGTGTACGTAGCTTCAGTTGTGAAGATTTTTGCACTGAGGTATATATTTGAAGGGACATTAATTTTTTCCGACGCAGAAGCTTGAATATCATTACCACTATAAGAGAGGTATTTAGCTGCATTTTGATCAGGTTGAAAAACTTTGTTCCCTGGAAGTGTGGTAGGGGAAGTAGCACCACAATCAATTAGGTAATTATCTTGTGGTGTAAAAGCTGGAAAAGATTTTGCAGTGGCTGTATCATCTTGAGCATAGACATGAAGAATAACATATGGATTTGTGATAAAGAAAAATAAAAATACCAAGAAAATGCCCATGGTTGAATATGTTGACACTAATGAAAATAATGACAAGATAGGGGTGGTACTATGATTTTTTTTTCCATCTCCATCCCCTTGATGATTTTTCCCAAAACCTAAGTATAGGGATTAAAGAGAAAAAATGGAAGGGGGATGAATGTAAGAGTTTTCAATTCAGTCTGGTTTTGGCCAATATTACCGCCATGTTTTTGCGTGGAAGATTTTACCAAGCTTTCTTCCAATTTTTGTTGATGTTGCTACCTTATTTTGTTAGCTTTACATATTTTAGTGGTTGAAATGGTCACCTAGCGTTATTTTCTCCCTACTCTTCATTTTTACTTGCCTTTTTTAGAAGTTACAACCTCTTTTTAGACATTCTTTGACCAGTTTGAAGAATATCATTTGCTTAAGTTGTTCTCTTTCAAGAGAAATTATTCATGCAAACTTCATTAATTTTATGGTAATAAGTATCATCATCATATTATATTATATTATATTATATTATATTAAAAGTGGAAAGCCTCAATGTGAAAAGTTGAATTACGAAAATATCCCTCAAAAGTTAACAAAATGTTTTGCCCTTCACCAAATTAAAAAAGAATTTACGTTAGCACTCTATAATTAAGCTATTACAAATTAAATCATTATTTTAAGAAGTGGAGAGTTTGAGAAGTCACACTAAACCATTTAACATAGAGTCATGGAGCATTAACATTGTTTTAAAAAGTTTAAAAGATGTTTAAATACATTACCGGATTATATGACCCAAATTAAATGAGGAGGACATTAAAGAAAATAAAAGATGAAAAGACCTCAGTTTTCAAGACCCTTATTTTTCAAAAACTACTAACTTTTATAATTCCTATCTCTTCATTTTCTCTTATTGAATGAAGAAAAAAGGTTGGTCTTGCACAACTATAAATTAAGACACTGAATGATATGATCGGACATACACAACGAAAGGTAAAGCGCACAATTTTCAATTGCAGATTCTTTACTTTTATATGATTCCTTCTTTTTTAATCCTATCTATGTATCATTTTTTTTTTCTATGTATCATCTCACTAGATTATATTTGTGTTTATTCTTTTATTTCTCTCAGTTTTGGTGGCATCAAAATCACAAGACGGGATTCAGCTGCAATTGTATGATGATAACTTTCATGATTCGTTGTATTTGTCTTCTGTAGTAATTTCTTATTTCTCCGAAACAGAATTTTTATTTTGCACAACATCAACTTCTAAACTTTCAAACTTTTGCTGATTGTGTGGAGAAGTCAGGAGTACATTATTGTTCGCATCTTTGATTAAACAGTGACAAACAATTTCTTCCTTTTAATTGTAATCGCCTAGTAATTGCAAAGGAGTATTTTCATTTAGAATTATCTTTCTTCTTTTTTTGCCTTCATTTGTTTCCTTTTAAAAACCAAAAAATTGGTGGAGACGTTAAAGCTGTTCTGATTTGAAGCATGAGTAGATATATTTTTCAAGTATGTAAGCTACTTGCTGGTATGATTTGTATTTATATAAATGTGGTCATTATTTCATCTTTTTGTTTACCTTATTTTAAAAATCTTGAAATTTTCTAAATATACTGTTACTAATAAATATTTATTCATTATTTATGAAACACAATTGCATAAAATGTAAGGTGAGAGGACATACATAAGAGTTAATTTTTTTTAAATTATGTATAACGTTTACCTCTGAATACACTTACTAAAAGGTTTGGACTATTATTTATAAGTATTAATTTTATTTATGAGTGGAACAGAGGCTAGAGAGCTTTTGATACTTTTATTCTTTCTAAAATGAGTGTTAAGTTATATTCTCCAATTGATAGGACAGTCTAGATCTTTAGAAAGGTACACGATTCTCTTATTTTGATTTTAGTTTTCATATGCATTTTGTGTTGAAGGTGTTGGTATTGTATTCTTACCTCTTCTATATCAGCTAAATTCATAAAATGATATTCTCTCCGGATCAAAAAAAGAGTCCACTTAGCCTTTTTTCTTGGATAAAAAAAGAGTCCACTTAGCAAATCAAGAGACAATTAACCTTATTTCTCCATATTTGCCCCTATTAAGTGTTATATGATCAAATCTCAATGCCTATTTAATTAGGGGTAGTTTAGTCAAATTATCTATTTTTGTCTAGGAGTTAGTATTTTCTTAAAGAGTGTGCAAATGGCTAAGTGAACTCTTTTTTTATCCGGATGGAGTAATAATTTACACTAATTTGAACACAAGGTAAGAGTTCTTACATCTTCAACTATTTGTTGAGCTTTAAAACTTATCCGTTTAGTTTCAACCATTAAAACGATCCATTCACTTGAATTCTTTTCATATTATTTGTGTTTATAAAATTTGTGTACACATATACCGTGTAGCCAATGTTCACATAAAAATTTAGAGAAATCAATTCTTCAAAAGTTATTAAGTACTTTTTTTCCCTCTCATTTGGGTACAATCTCTAATTATTAGGTTCTTTCCCTCTTCCTTCCGGTTTAAGTCCCTATTTAATTAAAGTCATTAATTTGTCAAGAAATTACTCCAATTTTTCAACTGTTTCTTAACTTATAATGAGAATCCTAAAAGTCACTATCATAATCATTCAAAACTTTCAAAGTTTTAATAATGCTGGAAAAAGAATACTAGGAGTCTCTACTCTCTACAAACACATTAGTTTGTATAATTATTAGTTTGTCTAATTATCTCTCATGTTTCTTTTTAATTTTCGCTAATCGTCATTTGCACTTTAGTTTTTATTGTTCTAATTTGAGATTTTTGTTTAGGGAAAATTTCACTTATAAACAATTTATGGGTCAAAATTACATATTCATAGCTCATATTTTAAATTACAACCTACAGCCCAACATTTTATGGCCCAACTTGAATATTCACCTTTATACAATAATATACAACTTTATACACCTACTGTAGACAATGTATACACCTTGTATAAAAATATATAATAATGTATAAGACTAGTATACAATATTATACAACAATATATAACTTTATACATCTACTGTAGACAATGTATAAACCTTATATAAAAGTGTATAATAATGTATAAGACTAGTAAAAAACTGAAGAGGAAAAAAATAGCTATGGCGGGTAATTAAAAAAAGATGGGCTAAAACGGGTAAATATTTTGCCATAATTGGCATACAGTGTAAAATTCCTTTTGTTTATGCTTATGGGTTATAGTTTTTTTTTTAATAGAATCTTCACAACCTCTTCTTCTTCTGTTAACTCACTTCTTCTTCTCTATCATCTTTACTTTCAGACACTTAATGAAGCATAACAACTGTTAGAGTCGAAGCAAGATTTATATGACTTCTAACAGTAATGGGTTGATCATGATGGGATTGAATATATATGTATCAGTTTGGTTTTCATTTTCATGCATAATAATTAATTTTGTTATATGCATATATAAATATATGTTCGAGTATGTATTTCTGTTTAAGTTAAAGTACTAAATAGGTCAGTAAACTAGCATCAAGTTTGCAAGATTTTTTAACTTCAATTTACGAGTTGTTACGTTTTTGTATGTTTTGATTTTTATTTTATAGCTCAAAGAAAGTTAAAAAAAAAATGTACCATTTAAAATTTATCATTTGCAATATAAGATTTGTATTAAGTATTTTGGGACAAACGTGCAACGCACGTTCCCAGAGACTAGTAAAATAAAAGTGATAATATATAGTACTATAACTTAATCCTGATTATGGACAAAGTCGCACATAAAAGACTAATGCCGTGTACTGTATTTATTTGTTTTTTTTAATTTATTATTATTATTATTATTACATAGGGGATAGGAGAAGGGGAAATGGGGGGAGGGGATGACAATGTGGGAATTCGAACCCTCACACCAACAAGCTAAACATTCAGATAGCCAATCAACTGAGCTACTAGATCCCTACATTTATTTGTTTGATATGAATCTAACGTGTGGGCAATTTTTTTTTCTACTATTTCATTCCACTCTTTTTTTATTTTTTTATTTTTTTATAAACCCCACAAGTTCACTTTCTTTCTCTCTTTTTTCCTCTCTCCATATTTTTATTCTTTTTCCTCGTACTTTTAAGAAGAATTTTATTATGTATTCACTAATCTAACAGTTTTTTTTTTTTATATGATCAGCATATATGACTGCTCGCAACACGTTACATATCCATTTTTAAGTAGAACACACGCGCACACACATATTTGACATTTAAATTTAGTCTGCATATATTAAACTCGAAAGAAATACGTAAAACAAACAGTTGTACATTGATGAAAATAAATTATCCTTCATTGAGTGTGTAAAAATATTTGTCGTTTCTAAAATTATGTTGTATTTTCATATTACGTAGAGTGTTGAAAGTTTTGTCTTGTCCGACCTAATTTATGAGGATGTTATGCTGCATAAGCTGAAGTTAAACATAAACTATATCTTGCGAAATCTAAATTATGGCTGCGATAGAAATATCAAAGGACAAAAATTAAAGACCACAAATTTGAAGGGAAAAAGTAAAACCACCCATAAATTGGGTCATTTGTGCGAGTGACCCCAATTTCTTTATTTTTTTGCTCTTCGCTGGGGGTGGTCTTTAATTTTTACCCCTCAAAATGGTGGTCTTTAAATTTTGTCCTTCAGGCATAATTTGCATGGGCAGAAATTCTGCCTGTGCGGCCCAAATTCTGCCTTGCGTTTTTTTTTTTACTGAGCTGGGGTTCGAACCCACAATCTCGGGGTGTTAGGTGAGAAGACCACCAATTTGAAGGTAAAAAATTAAAGACGACCCCAAATGAAGGGCAATCCGCGCAAAAAAACGTGAATTTCCCTTCTTTTGGGTGGTCTTTAAATTTTACCCCTCAAATTGATGGTCTTTAAGTTTTGCCATTCGCTTGAAAAGGTGGCCGAAAATACTGTGGTTTTGAGTTCCAACTCCCGCTCAGGCATAAAAATAAAAATAATTTCGCAAGTCAAGGCTTTGAGAAAAGTCTGCCTTATGAGTCATAGGTTGCCTTAAGGCCGACATAGATTGCCTTAAGGCATAACTAAAATTTGCCTTATAAGGCAACCTATGCTGGATCCGGCATAACTTTAATTATGCCTTAAGACAACCTATGTTGTCTCCAGTAGAGGTTGCTTAAGGCATAACTAAAAGTCTGCCTTATAAGGCAACCTCTGCCGGATCCGATAGAATTTTAGTTATGCCTTAAGGCAACTTATGCCGCATAAGGCATACTTTTCCAAAAGCTTTGCCTTGCTATTCTTTTTAAATTTTTATATCTGAGCCAGAGTTTGATCCCAGAACCTCGTGATATTCTAGGCGAAGAGCAAGAAAATTTGAGGGATAAAAATTAAAAACCACCTCGAATAAGGGACATTCGTGCGAATTGCCCCAACTTCTTCCCCTAAATTTTGAAGGGCAATTCGCAGAATTGCCCTTTTTTTGGGGTGGTATTTAAATTTTGTCCCTAATATTTGTGGTCTTTGAATTTTGCCCTTCGGCTAAAACCCATAGGTTTCGGGTTCGAACCCCCGCTCAGTCAAAAATTTTAAAAAAAATTGCAAAGCAGAGTTTAAATTTTGCTATGCCCCTTCCGGCAGACTTTTAGTCATGTTTAACTAAAAGTCTGCTGGAGGGGGCATACTTTGCCTTGAAGCATATATACGGATTTTTTTTAACTTTTCAAGGTAAACTTTTAGTAATGCCTTAACTAAAAATGTGCTCCATAAAACATAACTAAAAGTATGCCCCATAAGGCGTAAGTTTTCCTTAAGGCATAACTAAAAGTTTGTCTTATAAGGCAAAGTTTAAATTTTGTCATGCCCCCTCCGGCAGACTTTTAGTTGTGTTTAACTAGAAGTCTGCCGGAGGGAGCAGACTTTTAGTTGTGTTTAACTAGAAGTCTGCCGGAGGGGGCAGACCTTTAGTTGTGTTTAACTAAAAGTCTGCCCCCTCCGGCAGACTTTGCCTTGAAGCATATATAAGTAAAGAAGTGTGCTCCAAAGACATAACTAAAAGTATGCCCATAAGGCGGAACTTTTCCTTAAGACATAACTTAAACTTTGCCTTAAGAAAAGTTCTTGCCTTATGGGGCATAATTTTGTTATTCCTTAACTAAAAATTTTCCCCATAAGGCATAACTAAACTATGTCTTAGGAAAAATTCTGCGTTATGGGGCAGACTCCGGCATAACTTTAACTTTTCCTTAAAGATTGTATGCTAGATCTGGCATACACTCCCCCAGTCCTGCCTTGCGAAATTATTTTTTTATTTTATGCTTGAGCGGGGTTTCGAACTCAGAACTTCATGTATTCGCCCACTTTTCCAAGCAAAGAGCAAAACTTAAAGATCACAAATATGAGGGGCAAAATTTAAAGATCACAAATTTGAAGGGCAAAATTTAAAGACCACCCCAAAAGAAGGGCAATCCGCGCAAAAAAATGAATTTTGAAAAAGGATCCAAATAGAAAAATAATTTGGGCTTGAATAAAGTGACAAGTTTAGCTTAAGCCCACCTAGTTTCTACCTCCGCTTGAAAGAAAAGGATCACTACTAATGATTAGTACTATATTTTTTCATTGTTCTTAAAATTACGTGATATGGTGTTGTAAACTCGTGGTTCATGTCATGGTTATATAACCATGAAAAGTCTTAATTTTTATAACCACGAATTTAATAGTTTTTTTGTGGTTACATATTTCATTTCCCCATTGTACCCCACCCCAACCGCACCCTACCACTGACCCCCACCCCACCCCTGCTCCACCCTCCACCATCCATCCCACCCCATCTCTGCCCCACCCTCCACCATCCATCCCACACTACCCCACCCTACCACTCACCCCCACCCCACCCCACCCCCTACCACCTACTCCCACCCCCAACTACCCCACTCCTCTGCCACCCACCCCAACCACTACCCCTCACCACCGCCCAACCCCACCCCACAACAACTCACCCTCACCCTACCACCCACTACGCCCACCCTTATCCTACAACCACCCACCCCTCCACCATCCCTACCCACTACCCCTCACCACCACTCAATCCCACCCCCACCCTTATACCACAACCACTCACCTCACACCATCCACCCCTCCACCACCCCCACCCACTACCTACTTATTTTTTAAAGTTTCTATTTTATTCTTTACCTGAGTTTTATTAATATGTATAAAGTAATTTCTAAAGTTTCTATTTTATTCTTTACTTGAGTTTTATTAATATATATAAAGTAATTTCTAATTAAGAGTTAAGGGTATTTTAGTAAACTTACAAGTTATTATACATTACCATACAGTCAAACCAAACAATACAAATGTTATTAAACCACAACAAATGATACTGTCTATCCAAACATGATGTTCATTAATACAGTACAATATAATACAACACTATACTGTACCATACCATACTGTACATTAATGAACCACGAGAAACAACCATCCAAACAGAGGGTAAGGGGTCGTTTGGTTGGAACCAAGTTATCCCGGGATTAGTTATTTCACCCTCTCATAGGGATAAAATAGCACTACAATCCCATAATAACTAATCTCGGAATTAGTTATACGTGATTTTATCCCAACCAAACGTGGATCCTATCATCTCAAATATAATTCTGGAACTATTTATCCTTATCCCTCATACCAAACAAGTCCCAAGTCTTCCTTATTTCTGAACCACCTTGTTTGGATGGTTGTTACATATCATTTTATAATGTGTATCCTATTATATTGTATTGTACTCCCTACCGTTCATAATAAGTGTTCACTTAGCCGTTTTATTTTGGTTCGAACTAAGTGTCCGCTTATGTAATCAACAAGGAATTGACGTTATTTTTATTTTCTTCCATATTTACCCATATTTAGATAGTTCAGTTTTTATGTAATCAAGAAACTATATTAATTAGGTAGCATTTAATTAAGGGTAGTTTAGTCAGAATACATGTTTCTTTCTAGGAGTTAGCGTTTTCTTCGGGGGGTGTGCAAGGGGCTAAGTGGACACTTATTTTGAACCAGATGGAGTATTGTATTGTGTTGTGCTGTGCTGTATTGTATTGTATTGTATTGTATTGTTTTGATGATTACAATGTTTGGATAGATTGTATCGTTTCCTGTCATTACATAATGCAACACATCAACAATTTGAAGGATAAACCTATAAGTAAAGTAGGGGATGGGTAGAGCTACTGCAAAAAGGTAGGGTAAAGGATAAAATGGGATTATCAAATAATAAGTAAAGAAAAAATGAGGGAACGAAATAGGTAAAGACACGATCACACCAAATCAGTTGTTACATAAAATAGGAGTTTTTGTCGTTGCGTAACGATGGATTCAACGATACGATATACATAAAATGTAAGTAACAATCAAAACAAACATTGTATTTAAACTAACAACACAATACAATAGGTAACAACCATCCAAACAAGCTGTAAGATGGTTACCTGACAAAGCAGACACTAATCGAGGATTTATAAGCAGTGAATGCATGCACACATTGTGAATACATGTATCTATATTCTATATATATGTACGCGTGTAGAAAAAGTATGGGATTGAGGCGTCTGAAACTGAGGTGTACATACCATATCTCTTAGATGTCAACTGCTGATATATTGGACGCGCCTGTGAACTATAAAAGGATAAAAGGAGTTCTAAAATCATTTCTCCATACAGATAGATGCATTTTTAGTTGATAAACATTGGCCTTATTAATTTTGAGTTTCTGGAGGGTAAGCCGGTATGGTTGCATAGTATGTCCTCTAGTGGAGAGGAATTGCAGAATTCAAGAACCTAAAGTCTCTGAATTTTGATATAGGTTCATACTGACAGTAACTAACTTGGAATTGGGATTGAGAATTCATTGACGAATATAAAGTCTCTGATGATAGTAATGTAATGCAGCCATCTTGTACTATGTGGTCTCTGCTAGATTCCTGTTGCTCTAAAATTGCTAACTCCTGAAGAGCTTAGTTTTATTGGAACCATCCTCAAACTTGTTTTTGTGGGTTCTCAGGTTCTGAGAGATTTCTTTTGCGATGCTATGAATATGTCCATGTGCTTATGCTATGATTGCTTTTTGTGGGGATAAAATACTTAGGGTGTTTTGGTACGAAGGAAATGTTTTGTTGTAAAATAAGTGGATTTCTTACTTATTTTCTTGTGTTTGTTAAGTAAGCAAAAAATATTATCCCAAAAGCATTTGTCCATTCCTTATGGGACTTGTTTGCTCTACTTCCACTGGTGAAGCCATTTTCCTTATTTTTAAGGAAATTGTTTTCCTAAAGAAAATGTTTTTCAAAATTTTTGATCAAACCAAACATGAAAAAATTGGAAAACATTTTTTTGGAAAATGTTATCCTACATACCAAACACACCCTTAAGGTAAGAGAGAAAGAAATGGAAGGTCATAGATTGGTTACAATCAACACGTTGCATATTTTATGTTTATTAAAGAATCTTAAAAGTCAGATGCATTGCGACATGTTTTCCTTCCTTATCAAAAACATTTTGCCTTCGTACACCAAGTTCATAACTTGACCTGTGAAGGGACATCACAACTTCTCAAATAGGAAGTTATTCCCTCCTGCAATTCATAGCTGTATTTTTTCTGTGTGAAAGAATCTTAATAATCAGAAACATTGCAACATAGTTTCCCTTGTCAAAAACTTCTCGCCATTGGACCCCAAATTCATGTTTTGATCTGTAAAGCAACATCATAAGTCTACAATTGTATATGGAAACAGTTGATAAGCTTACGCAATGTTGTTTTTGGGTCCTTCCCACTGTGTTAGATTTCACTCATTTGTTGGAATGCAGCTCTACACCATAAGTTATCAGTGCTAGTGTTTCTTTACTAGTTCGAATATAGGTTGAAAATGGCAATCATAGTTACTTAAGATATGCTACAACATTATCGAAACCTATCATTTTGAAAGGGCTACTACAAATGACGCTTCCCATAGGCAGTAAGATTTAAAATTGGAAATAGCATGTGGTCTTTTCCTTTTAGTATATTTGAAGAAAGAAGAAACTAAGCAAAGCATCACAACTATTTTGTTGAATGAGAAAATCAGTCGTGGTTTGGAAGAAACATGTATGTTTGAAACCATGCCAAGAAAGATCAGTTGAGCGATTTTAAGATCCAATTATGTCAAGGAAGTGGATGTTTTCAGTAGTAAAAAGTTCTAGGAAATGGCAAGTCAAGAGATAACCTTTTCCTGAGGAAAAAATTCAAAAATTGAAGTACTAGTGTTATTTGGGAATCATTAGGAAACATAAAGTGGTATTAAAAGATCAAGAGATATAGTAAACACAAAACTACTGTATGCATTATGAGTATTTTCTCTTCAAATTTTTAATTATGTATTTGGTTATTAATATTTTAGAAATCAAATACGAATGAATATTAAGTCTGGAAAGCTATACTATGTCACAATTTTTCTTTAAAGAAAGAGGAAGGAATAGAAGCTCTTTTCCGGTAGCATCAATGAGCTTTGAGCCTTGGCCAAATATCTATGACGAGTTGGCTAAATTCTATAAGGTTTTGACTTTGTTTAGGAGACATTTGGAACAAAGAATCTTGGATGGAGAAAGATGATTAAAGAACCTTAACCTTATTTTGTTCGTTCTAATTATTCTTGAATTCATTGGTATTGCTAGTGGTCTCATCATATTTCAATTGTACAGGACCCCTGGGTAGATTCCTTATGGGCAGTTTACCCCGATATCTTTGTTTGGGGTTACCTTTTATGGCTTTTCTTCTTTTCCTAGTTCTTTTCTCATCTTGGCTCATTTAGTCCTGCACTATTGAGGTGGAGTTGTGATGAATTCATCATTAGAAATCATCAGACATCACCATTGTAATGTAAAAAATTTCTCAAGTATTTTAAGGGCGATCTTAACCTTCTTTGCTTAGAGTTGTTTATTCAATTGATGTGTTTTCCTTGTTATGGTTCTCGATTGATTTATTCAGTATTCTTATATAATTGTCTGCTGTAAAATTTCTGATAGGCCAATGATTCTGGTTTTGTCTGTAACTCTGTATTTTGTTCGACTTCCATATTAATCAGTGAGAGCTTAATTTATGTACTTTAATCAGATATCATCAATAACTTGAATCCTTAGCTTCTCACTGTTTTAAAAAAATAACTTGAATCCTTAGCTTCTCAGCATTAAGAAACACTGCTCATCTTACATCAGGAATTGACAGATGAAAACTCAAAGCAGTGAGTCTGCTTTGTGATAGCTAATTATGCGTCACTATTAATATTCCTTAATGGTCACTGATTTTATCTATTTATTTTATTAGTGTTTATATAAGATGCCAAGCAATTTTTCATCTAAGTGCTAGCAACCTTCATTGTATATATGTTGTCTTTCTGTGTTCTCTAGTTGTATAACTGATGCTGGTTGTAAAATTGTACACAGTGAGAGAGAATTTGCGTGCTTCCAAAAAGGAATATGGTAAAACAGAAGATGATTTGAGGTCGTTTCAGAGTGTTGGGCAGATCATAGGCGAAGTGCTTCGGCCTCTAGATAACGAACGCTGTAATACATTTTTTTCTCGTATTTCCTTTGTTAATCTTCATTTTTGTTTGAGATCTATGGATTTTAAGGAGTAAAATTGAGTTATTAGCCCCTGCTCCCCACCTCCCAAAAATAAAAGATCAAAAGGCAAATAATGTCAAAGTAAGGCCCTGAAGACGAACGTTTATTTTTTCACCTAGAGAAGTCAACTTCTAAATGTAACAGTGTGGTTTTGTGCTGCAAAGATAGCAGTGAGCTAGTGACAAGTGCTGTTCATAGGTTCAATCATGCATACATTGTCTCTCCGTACTGTTTATCTATTTCCCTTTTTATTCTCTTAGCTATTACCCATGCATTACCTATTTACTATTTATTCATTTAAATATTGCATTCTGTTACGAATTATTTTATTGACCCAGTTTTACTTTCTTATTAACAAGTTGAAATAATTTGAGGGACTAACTTAAAAAATGTAATTCTTCAGTGATTGTTAAAGCCAGCAGCGGTCCAAGATATGTGGTTGGCTGCCGCAGTAAAGTGGACAAGGAAAAACTGGCTTCAGGCACTAGAGTGGTTCTCGATATGACGACTCTTACAGTCATGAGGGCACTCCCCCGTGAAGTTAGTGGTTATCTCTGTGCTAGTATTGGGTAACTTATAGGGAATTATCATATTTGTCCCTCCCCGTGTTCCTTATTTATAGGGAATTATCATATTTGTCCAATTGTCCTTCCCATGTTCCTTATCTTCAGATCTTTATGACAGGTTGATCCTGTTGTATATAATATGCTTCATGAAGATCCTGGCAATATAAGCTACTCTGCTGTGGGTGGACTGTCAGATCAGATCAGAGAGCTGAGAGAATCAATAGAACTGCCTCTAATGAACCCTGAACTTTTCCTCCGTGTTGGAATTAAGCCTCCAAAGGTACCTTGTTTAATATAATTTGACCATATTCTTGTGTCGGGTGCATTCTTCACGGTGCTGGCATGGTTGAAATTGCTGCTACTTTAAGAGTTCTTCTGATGCAACCAAGGTTGTTCGTCTCAGGGTGTTCTTCTCTATGGGCCTCCTGGGACTGGCAAGACCTTGTTAGCCAAAGCAATTGCTAGCAACATTGATGCCAATTTCTTAAAGGTAAATGCTAGAGGTTTTGGTTATTTCCTCCTTTTCCAAGCTACTTCACAAGGTCAATATTTATTTAAAGTTGGTGAAAAAGGCAGGTAGTATCAAGTGCCATTATTGATAAATACATAGGTGAGAGTGCAAGATTAATCCGGGAAATGTTCAACTATGCTCGTGATCACCAAGTAAGGACTTCAAAGACATCCTGGGTATTACTAAATCCGGTGAACTACTGCTGGTACTTCCTTAAAATGTACTGATTGTTTTTGTCTTTGTGTAAAGCCTTGTATCATTTTCATGGATGAGATTGATGCAATTGGTGGACGTCGATTTAGCGAGGGAACAAGTGCAGACCGTGAAATTCAGAGAACGCTCATGGAGTTGCTTAATCAATTGGATGGATTTGACCAGCTTGGAAAGGTCTAAGTTGATCTTAATTATATATCTCTAAGATGCCATATATTAGGAATTTCTGTAAATTTATGATCTATAGTGTGCATACTTTGTTTTCCTTACTTGCAGTTCTTGTTTGTTGGATTCCAAAATAAGGATAATTCCTCAAAACCTGATTGTCTATCATATATATACAAACTAAAAAGAAATTAAGTCAGGAGAGAATGTGGGTTATTTTCTTGAGTTTGGCATTGACTGACAACTGTGGTCCTCTGGCTTTTTTTTTTTTTTTTTAAAATAAAAAATTCATTGATGCTAAGTAGTTTATTTTATTCTACTTGCAGGTAAAAATGATTATGGCAACAAACAGGCCAGACGTTTTGGACCCAGCTCTTCTTCGTCCTGGTCGGTTAGATAGAAAAATAGAAATACCCTTGCCTAACGAACAATCAAGAATGGAGATCCTCAAGATTCACGCTGCTGGAATTGCCAAACATTGCGATATTGATTATGAAGCTGTTGTTAAGCTTGCTGAGGTGTGCTACTGATGCTTTGAAAATTAGTTTGCTTGTGCCCTGTGTTACTTAAGCAGAGTTTTGACACTGTTTTTCCTCAGGGTTTTAATGGAGCTGATCTTCGTAATGTGTGCACCGAAGCTGGTATGTTTGCAATACCTGCAGAGCGTGATTATGTCATCCATGAGGATTTCATGAAGGTACGTCTGGTTCTTCTTTTACAAGTTGCCGGTTAGTTGGAGGGTAATGCACATTTTGAGTCACAGTTCGAATTTATCACAGGCTGTAAGGAAACTGAATGAAGCAAAGAAACTTGAATCAAGTGCGCACTATAGTGCTGATTTTGGCAAGGAGTGAGAGATTTCTGTGATATAACCCCAAGGAGCTATTGGATTGTTCCACAGTCTTCCGTCTGGCCACTTGCTTTACAATTGTAGTTCCATATGCTTGTATTGCCTAGCTTCAAGAACGGTGTAAAGCATGTTTTAAGAGAGCATCCCACACCTGGTCAACCCTTTTGTTTAGCCCATATGCTTTGTCGGACATTTCTCCTATATAATCTTTAATGGACGGTAAAGGTGATGATTGATATAGATATGATTTTCTGATGACTGATCAGAATATACGATATAATTTTCTCAATTTGCAGTTCGAGCCACTGAATTCTGAAATCGTGATTGATATAACAAATACCTTCAGCTTGATTTTCATATAGCGTCATCCTCTACGCGTAGAGAATTAACTACTACTGCAACTTAGCAAATGTGCTTGTGTTGCATCCGGAATTAGAGTTCGTAGATGCTGAAGGTGATCGTGAAATCTCTGTTTGAATTCAAAGGATTTGTTACCTTATTACAAGTTTGTAATACAACCGAGGTAAATGTGTCATGGCAAACTGGTAATAGCACAGAGCAGCCCAATCTAGGTCTGTATTTGATTAGGGTTTTTTGTTAGTCCTAAGTTTAATCGCTTCAAATGATCTTTAAGTCATACAAGAATATGCAATGCTTGGTTATGTTCTCTATGGGTTGAAGCCTTCAACCAGCATTTTCATCTCTTTGAACTGGTGCATGGTGTATGTGGTATGACAGAAGCTAGTTTCCGGAATTGATTTTTAGAGAATAAATCGTTTTCTTGTGTTTGGTAGCTAGGAAATATTTTTCAAGTAAATCATTTTTTGCCATTCAAGTACTGACAAAATAATTTTCAGCTGGAATACATTTTGATGGTACTACATGGAAACCTGTTGAGCGAAGATCAATTAGTTTATACTTTGACCAAAAATATCTGTAGGTCTGCTATATGTATCAGCTAAGTCTCCAACCACCAAGGTGGATGGCGATGGAGTGGTTAGTGAAATACTTTCTCGGTAGAAATCCCATATTAATAATATTAAGACTTTATTATAGGTCTTAATCATTCAAATTTATTAGAACCATTAAATGATTATTAAAGGACAAAAACATTTAATGATTGAGATTTGAATGATTCATTTTCTCTAGAAATCTAACACACTTAATGATTAAAATCTAGATTTTCATTATATGCAAACAAGTGAGGCCTTAGACTAATGTCAATGGCTGTCAATTATGACGGCCCTCTTCCTTTGTATGGTCGTCACGTTTGAGGCCATTTCAATTCTCCTGAAAAATACACCCATATTTTTCTTATCCGTAATTTGGTCAGTGTCTCATCATCTCTTTGTTGTCCATAGTTAATGTGGAAGCGCTTGTCATGTCTCCTTCAACTGGAAAAACCTCCATGCAGAGATTTGGTGAAATTATGTTAACTGCATTTATATAGTAGGATAACATAGTCGACCTTCATATTAGACTATTAGAAGATCCACAAATTCCAACAGCACATAGGTGTGACCATCACATTCATATATAATAGCAGCACTTTTACCTGTCAAGGTTGGAGCTTAAGGGTGCTTACCACTTGTTTCAGTAAATGTTTCAGTCTGCTGAAAATTATTCCAGTTCAAGCTGGACATGATTGGCTTGCCCGGACACTCGTTATTTAGGGTAATTTAGCTACTTTGACTCCGGTACTCTTGAGCAATAACTAATCTTTTTAAGGTCTCATGACATTCAAGGTTGTCGAAAAACTATTAAGCGCTCTAAGTGACTCATAAGTACAAAAAGAATACATAGATCCCTTATCTAAGGGCTGATACTACTACACTACCGCCGTTAGGCAGGAGTAGAACACCAATATCTGCTCCTGTATGGAGAATTGAGATGAGCACTTTTAAGCATATAAAATCTTCAGGACAAGTTTTCATGGCCTTGACATGAAAGAAACCCAAGAGAACATATACTGAAAGAACTTCTACTTTCAAATTTGCACTCTTCTCCTTTCCTATATAACAAATTAATCATCCAACTTGTATTGTTCCCATTTTTTTACAGTGTATACTTCAGAAAGTATCCTAAAACTGCCTGTGAATGCATTTCCACCATCAAGAACATGACTGCTGTCCACGACTCTCTGTTATCCAAAAAGGTAGCTGAGAGAGCTTACCCATGTCATCTGCAGATATTAACGCAATGTAAACCATTTGTTAAGAGGTTGGGGTTTGGGAGTAAAATCTATCAGAAATCCACTGCAAACCGAGGACGTAAACGAGAAGGGATCTTTACAATATTACTGGGTGAAACGTCTGAAGGAATTTCCTTACGTTTTATGTCCATAAAGAAAACTATTCCTTGTTAGATTTTCTCCAGAAATACCCCCTTTTACGAGTTGAAAGACTCTCAGAGTAGGATCTTGACCCCTTTGAACCAAAGGAGAAATAATGCCGTAAGAAGGGCTTCTTTAAAGAGCTCTTCATACTGGAACTGGAGCTTATCCTGGGACACCCTCCGTCATGAGCACTACTTTTCTGACGCTCAAACCGAGCAAGATTGGCACTAATATCACTGTCAACAATCCGGTTCCCGAATCTCTTTCTAGCTTTCAGATCCATCTTAGCTTTTGCTTTTTCGTATATCTTCAATGCCTGCTTCTCCCCAAAAGTACAAACAGGACAAGCTGGATCATACTTGTTTATTTCAGATGTCATATTCTCCAAGCACTCAGCATGGAAAACATGGCCGCAAACTAGAACAGCAACAACAAGTTCATTCAATAGCTTCGCACATATGCCACAGGTTTGGAGATCAAACGAAGATGAACCAGAACTTCGGCTAGCAGCCCTTTCACGATGGAACCCAAAGGATTCACTATCAAATGACCACCTGTCTCTACGATGATTAGCCAGGTCAGCAAAGGCAGGAACTGACCAACCATCTGATGATCCACCATGAGAGCCCCTAGTTGATTCATTACCCCAACCAGGGAGCACAAAGGAAGATGATTCTTCGGAAATTGAAAATCTAGGTGACTTCAGCCCTGGTACACGGCTATCAGGAAATTGCCGTCCCAGACGGTGCTTTGAGGAATGGTGAGGAAAACAAGGAGTAGAGCTAGAAGGAAGCAGCGGGCTACGCGATGATAAAGGAGATGTGGATAAAGATGAAACGGAGGGAGCAGATGGAGATAGCTTTACAGGAGAGGGGAATGAAAGTGCTGATGAACCAGCTAGTTCTTTAACCTAATTATCAAAAACAAAAGAAATCAGGCATGTCAAAAGCTTATAAACATGCATGAAATTGTCTTCAGAAAAAGTAAAACCCCTCTGTTGTTACCTCAGTGGAATTCCTCTCAGCCAAGGGATCTGCAAAGGCAAATAATAATACTGTCATCTTACCAATAAACATATAATTTCCATCCACAAAGGGCTACTCATATTTTCATATCCTATAGAATTTAAGGGCACTATCGGAAACAGCCTCTCTACCTCCCAAGGTAGGGGAGGTAGGGGGGTAAGGTTTGCTCTACCCTCCCCCGACCCCACTTTGTGGGATTTCCCTGGGCATGTTGATGTTGTTGTATAGAATTTAAGGGGAAGAGAAGGAAAAAGATAGTGTTTTGTTACTCTTACGTCTAAAAGATAGTCACAAGAAGAATAAAGATTATGGCTTCCATAGAAACTTACACATCAAAATCATACAAAAAAAAAAAAAAAAAATCTCTTAATGAGTGGTATCATCAGGGTGCAAAACAGAAACATATACCAGGGTACATAAAAGAACACAACCTATCTTTGGGGTAAATGGCCTCCAAATAAGATATGATGAGTCAATAAAAGACTACTACCATATGATAACAACAACATACCCAGTATAATCCCACAAGTGGCGTCTGGGGCCAGTAAAAGACTACTACTACCATATGATATGCTGTAGAAATAATGCACAAGTCTACTTGTAGCAAAAAATTCTCTTTCTAAAAAAAATGCTCCCAGACACAGATTCCCAGGTAAGCAAAATAGATCCAGATCTGATTCTCTCTCCTCAGACCACCATCACAGCCCTCACTCCAGCATGACTCCAGCTCTCTCTCTCCTCCATAGCCTCCATCTACAGCTTTTTCTCTCTCCTCCATAGCCTCCATCTACAGCTTTTTCTAGTTCTTTTGCTTTCTCTCTCCTCCAAATCTTTTCAGATCTACCCTCTGTCGACATCAGCGACCTCTGACAGTGCCGGATAATTTTTCCGGCGACCTGTCAGTGCCGGAGAAAAAAAAAAAAAAAAAAAAAAAAAAAAAAAAAAAAAACTCCGGCGACCTGAGTTGCTGTCGGCAGAATCACCGGTGAAATCTGACAGTGACGGCGACCACATCAATCAACATAAAACTCCTTCAGTTTCAGTGACTTTCATTAGAAACATGCAGGGCTCACACCTTTTTTTCATCAGTGGGGATAAATCCTTTGAACTCAGGAATACAGGGGATAAATATTATAACTGGTTTTCATTAATAGAAAGGGGCAAGAGATATACAAGCAAGATCAATATGGATATTCAGAACCTGAGATGGGTGTGCGAAGCGCTTATTCAAGCATCAAAAGGCACTGGTCGACTATATAGAAGGTGGGGTAGAAAACAACAACACAATCTTTTCAGAGTTTACCAAAATTTCAATGTTTATGGTAGATTTGTTCGCATAGAGGTTTGGCATGGTTCATCTAAAGCAGCAGTGATAATCCCTGAGATCAGCCTCAACAGTGGATGGTCAGATATTGCGAAGAAAATCCTTCAATTTCTGAAAGAATTCAGCGAAGCAGAGCCACTGCTTCGTCCTCCCCCATTGACAAAATCTTATCGTGCAGCTGCTAGCATTGACAGATGGCCAGATATAAGTCAAGGAACCAACAAAGGAGAATTGAATGGAAAACATCCTTTGCACAGAAGCTTGGTTGGCACCTTCAATGATCCATTTCATCACAGTCCCAATCCCGAAACTATTCAGAAATGGTTCATTAGTAGATGGAGAGTTACTGCTGGCATCAAAGTCATACCTTTAGACCACAATCAGTTCCTCTTTGAGCTTCCTTCCAGGCAAGAGGCAATAAGGGTAAAGGCAGGGAATTGGTTCTGGAACGGAAGACATCTTTCTTTATCTTGGTGGTCGCATGACATTTTCTCATTGCAATCTGGTAACTGCTCGGAAAACATATGGTTGAAAGTTTTTGGAATCCCTCTAAATGCTTGGTCAATGGATACTTTTGAACATATAGGGGCTCGTTGCGGGGGTTATGTCGGTGTTGATGAAGATACGAAGAACAGAACCCACCTGATCTGGGCTCGCATCTGCGTCAAAAAATCAGCTATGAAGTTTCCGGCAAGTTTGAATTTTGAATTTGATGATAGGATCTTCGAATTGCCAATAATTAAGGAAATCCGGTCTTTTTCTTTACATGCTGGTCCTTCAACTGGTTTGCCCGAGGTTGGTAATAAGATGGGATCAAATTCTCTCTCAGCTCCACGTGCTAATACCATTAATGATTCACGTGACACACGTGTGGAAGAACCTGTGGAGAAAAGAAGGAATTCGAAGGATTTAAACACAAATGGGCCGGCCTTATTCTCTTCTAATAGTCAGGGTAGTAAGAAACACTACAAAGGGAGAACTTCATTAGCTTTGAACAACGGTTACTACACTAAAGGCCCACTTACAAGCAAACACTTCAAGCAACACAAAAAGAAGCAAGTGTGGAGATCATCTGTACCAAAGCTGGACCCATGCTGCTTCAGAGCTTCATCTTCCTTGAATGCTTCATTCTCTTTTGATCCTTTTGAACTAGAAATTCAAGCTTCTAGTCTCAGGGATTTAGAACTCATGGAGGGGACACTGTCCGAGCCTGAAGCAGATGATGAAGCGGTTCACGCAGGGCACTCGATGGACCCACATATACCCAAACCGATATTCTCAGCACTGTCAGTTTCAAATGAATCTGACTCTGGTATCTCATCTCAGTCCTACAACAGTTTTCTTCCTTTGCCTTGGCATGATCCACAAATTCAAACTGTTGATATCCCTGATGTGGTGGAAACCTCAAAATGGACGAAGTTGACAATGATGAAGGCTTGCAAAGTGTTGGGGGTAAATGTTGCTGGGTTTGAACACGAACTTCTGGGAATTATTCTGAGAATGGAGGAAAAAAGAAAAGTGCAGATTCTTGAGCAAAAAAATAAAACAGGAGAATTAAAGAAAGGGAAAAGCAAAGCAGTTACTGAACTTAAAAGATTGGATTGGGGTCTCCAGGACGGGAGTGGGAAGAAAGAGAGGGGCAGGTCTCAAAAGGCTCATTCCAGATGAGAGTTAAAACACTCAGCTGGAATGTGCAGGGTCTCAACAATAAAGACAAGAGAAGCACTTTGAAATCTCTTATTCACAAGTGGGGAGTTGATATTATTTGCCTGCAGGAAACCAAAATAGAGACATGGAATCCATCTCTAATCAGGCAAATTTGGGGAAACAGATGGATCTCTTGGGCAGAAGTCAAAGCAATTGGTACCAAAGGTGGGATATTAATAATGTGGGACAAAAGAGCTTGGAAATGTGTTGATTTTGAAGCAGGAGCCTTTTCTTTATCATGTAGATTCGAAAGTCTTGCTGAGGATTTCAAATGGGTTTTTACTAGTGTTTATGGCCCTCATACCAATCCAGAAAGGGAGGATCTTTGGCTCGAGTTAGCATCTATCAGGGGATTGTGGTCTGACCTATGGGTCATAGGAGGGGATTTCAATGTGTGCAGATTTGTGGGGGAAAGATTGAACTGCGTTAGAAGATCAAGGGCGATGCTGGGCTTCTCCAACACTATTCTAGACCTGGATTTGATTGACCCTCCACTTCAGGGAGCACAATTTACCTGGTCAAGAGGGGAGGAGTCTCTCCAAGCCTCTAGAATTGACAGGTTCCTTATCTCAACAGAATGGAGCGAGATGTTCAATACTATCAAACAGTACCCCTTGCCTAGAGTTTTTTCTGATCATAAACCAATTATCCTGGAAAGTGGAGATTGGGAGACCACACCTTCTTATTTCAAATTTGAAAACATGTGGCTTCAAGCTGAGGGTTTCATGGACATGATAGAAGGATGGTGGATTTCTTACACTGTATTAGGCACCCCAGACTTTGTGCTAATGCAGAAACTAAGGAATCTCAAGAAAGACATTACTAAATGGAATAGGGAGGTCTATGGAACAATCGAGACTCAAAGGAACAAGGCACTCAAAGAACTTTGGAAGCTGGACCAGTTAGCTGAGCTCAGAGCTCTCTCTACAGAAGAGAAAGGTCAGACATTGAATCTCAAACTTGAAATTCAGCAAATAGCAACCGCTGAAGAGATCTCATGGAGACAAAAATCAAGATGTTTATGGTTGAAAGAGGGGGATAAGAATACAAAGTTTTTCCAAAGAATGGCCAACTCTCATAGAAAGGGCAATACCATTGACAGACTCAAAATAGGGGATGAAGTAATTGAAGACAAAGGAAGGATCAAGGATGGTATTCTGGAGTACTATCAACAAATTTACAAAGAAACTGAATCTTGGAGACCCTCAGCTGTCTTTGAAGGTCTGTCAAGTCTCAACACAGTGGATAAAGAGGACCTTGAACTTCCTTTCACCGAAATGGAGATTTTAGAAGCTCTCATGACTTGTGCCCCTGACAAAGCTCCAGGCCCTGATGGTTTCACTATGGCTTTCTTTCAAAAATCATGGAACTTCATCAAAGCAGACCTGCTAGCAGCTTTTAATTTCTTTCATCAGAACTGCCAAATGGTGAGATCATGCAATGCCTCTTTCATTGCTCTTATCCCAAAGAAGAAAGGGGCCGCAGAGCTTAGAGATTATAGGCCTATAAGTCTTATAGGCAGTGTCTACAAATTGCTGGCCAAAATTTTAGCTAAGAGGCTCGGAAAAGTGGTGGATTCCTTAGTTTCTGGACAACAGAGTGCTTTTCTGAAGAATAGACAGATCACTGATGCATCTATGATTGCCAATGAAGTGCTAGACTGGAAAATTAAAAGTGGTGAGACTGGGATCCTATGCAAATTAGATATTGAGAAAGCTTTTGATCAGCTTAACTGGGCTTATTTAGTCAACATTTTGAAGCAAATGGGTTTCGGGGAAAGGTGGATAAGGTGGATTTATTTCTGTATTTCGACAGTGAAGTTTTCAATTCTGGTGAACAGAAGTCCAGTTGGGTTTTTCTCTTCTCAAAAGGGACTCAGGCAGGGGGATCCATTGTCCCCTTTCCTCTTTATCATTGCGATGGAAGGATTATCTCAGCTGTTAGCAAAGGCCAAAGAACTTCAGTGGATTCAAGGGTTCCAAGTGGGCAGAAATCCTTCCACCTCAGTCTCAGTCTCTCATCTACTCTATGCAGATGACACCCTTATATTTTGTGGAGCTGATTGTCAGCAGGTCTCTAATCTCAACACTACCCTCATGATCTTTGAGGCCATCTCTGGACTTCATATCAACATGCGTAAGAGCACTATATATCCAGTGAATGAAGTGACCAACCTAGAAGCTCTTGCTGATATTCTTAGCTGCAAAACAGGCTCCTTTCCCACCACCTATTTGGGACTTCCTTTGGGTGCTAAATTCAAATCATCTGGGATATGGAGTGGGGTCATTGAAAGAATGGAGAAAAGACTAGCCACTTGGAAGATGCAATATCTCTCATTGGGTGGCAGGCTCACCCTCATCAAAAGTGTCCTAGACAGCATTCCCACTTACTTTATGTCACTCTTCCCTATGCCAACCTCAGTTCTAAAGCAAATTGACAGGCTTAGAAGGAAATTCCTATGGGAAGGTAACAGTGTTACTCATAAATTCTCTTTGGTCAAATGGCAATCAGTTATTCAACCCAAAGGCCAAGGGGGGCTGGGGATTAGAAATCTTAAGTTTCATAACAACAGCCTACTCATGAAGTGGCTTTGGAGATATGGTCAAAATGAGGCAGGGTACTGGAAGGAAATCATCAAAGCTAAATATGGTATTCAAGACCACTGGACTGCAAAGAAAAGCAATGAACCACATGGTGTTGGAGTATGGAAACACATCAGTAGTCTCCAAGAGGAATTCTTCCAGGCTGTCTCATTCAAGGCTGGAAATGGGCTCAAGATCAGATTTTGGCAGGACAAATGGCTTGGGGACACTTTAGTAAAAGATTTATTTCCCTCACTATTTCTGATAGCTTCTAACAAAGAAGCAACATTAGCTCAATATAGAGTTAACAACTGTTGGACACCAATTTTAAGGAGAAACTTACAGGATTGGGAAGTTGATGATTTTCTTTCTCTATTAGAAAGTTTGGGACAAAGTACTTTGGTGGCAGATTTTCAGGACAGAATACTCTGGGGCAATTCTAAGGAAAAGATTTTCACTGTGAAGGAATGTTACAACAACTGGTGCTCTCAAAATAGCCTTTTAGAGGTTTGGCCTTGGAAGCTTGTATGGAGAACCAGACAGCCTCTCAGAGTTACTTGCTTCACTTGGACTGCACTGAAGGAAGCATGCCTAACACAAGACAATCTTAGAAGGAGAGGTGTAATAGTTGTTAACATGTGTACCATGTGCAAGCAGACCAATGAAAGTGTCAACCATCTATTTTTGCACTGCCCTGCAGCAGCTAGCCTCTGGTTTTTCTTCTACTCTATGCTTGGTCTACAATGGGTAATGCCCTTCAACATCAAAGATGCATATGCTAGCTGGATACTCTGGAGAGTTGACAAATCCATTAAAAGAATTTGGAGAATGATCCCAGCAGTAATTTTTTGGACCCTATGGAAGGAGAGAAACAACAGATGCTTTGAAGGAATCTCAACTCCTATTTGCTCTCTAAAATCTAGGTGTTTAGTTAGTCTTTTTAGTTGGCATTTTTTTGCCCCTGTAAACAATGTGGGTAACTTTCTAGATTTTATCAGCTCCTTTTCTCTAGTTCAGTAGAGATAGGATATCTTTAGATTGTTCTACAGGTTTTGCCAAGCCTGCCAGCTTTTCCCATCTGTAACCTTGCATCTTCTTGATGTTTTACTAATGAATTTTATTACTTTACCAAAAAAAATGATATGCTGTAGAAATTTCATCAAATCAAGAGGGCCAGAAGAATCAAAAGATATTTGCGTCAATTACAAACATCATAGAACAATACCTTTGGAAGAATTAAAAGGCATGCCATTTCAACAAAAAAAGTTACCTAAAACTGAAGTTATCATGCCTATCCCGACTACTGCCATATATAAAAGCAACATTCAAGAATGCTTCCTGATGAGACTAAGATCAATAAGGTTCTTTGATCTTATCGATGGGACTCCTCATGGCTCCTTTCTTGCTAATAGAGGAATATGGCAAGGCAATCCCCTGTCTCCATTCCTCTTTATTCTTGTTAAAATATTCTTTATTCTTTGATAAAACAAGTGACAAGTAACTATTAATCTTAAGGACCAACCTCCAAAAAAAAAAAAAAATCAAATGTTCCAATGACCTAAAAAATAGGCTAAACAATTTTACATCCTAGATGCACACACATGCGACATCTAACATCTTTCATTTCAGTGCTACCTACCTCCTATTTTTACCCTAGATCAACTCTATCTCTACATTTCAACCTAATGAACATTTCTCGCAGGACAATTTGGTCTGCTAATATCAGCTGATTAATTCTTCCAGGACTCATGACCTTTGATAAAGTTTTGCCTCCACATTCCACAACACAACATGACAAAGCACCCATCATTATGTCATCCAATAAGGTATTCTCATAATTCACAAAGTTCAAAAAAGGAAAAAGAAAAAGCAATTCAAACCATCATTTGCAATCAGAACTTCACATCCTTTTTCTCTTCAATTTGCAAAATCACCTATTTATTAGGTATTTATCATTTCATTGTATACAAAAGCAAAAGGGAGACCAGTGCAAGTATTTACCCAATAAAGGAAGTGAGAAGTTCCGATTATTTCCATCAGAAACTGGTGACTTCTGCCATGCAAGTGATCTGAAACTATTCAATGGACTACCCTCTTCAGATGCATATACTGTTCCTACAGTTGTTCCAGATTTAAATTCTAATCCGTCATTGCCACCAATTCCATCAGAAGACCAATTCACTGACGTGTCCTCCCCAGCCACTCGTCCCCGATTATCCCACCGAAAGCTCCATGTAGGCGAGTGGCGGATATTCGTCTGCAAATCTCCACAGCTTGATCCGTTAATAACAGCTCTATCTTTGGCAGCAACACAGCAAGCGGAACCCATGCTTACTTACAAACACAGCATACAATACGTAGGCAGGCAGCTATCAGTCAGACCAACGACAACGTCAGCATGTTACTTCAAGATTCAACTTTGAAAGTCAAATTTTCTGTAACAAAAAGAATAATGCAGTTAAAAAAAAAACTATCAAAAGCAAACCAAATATGCAGCAAGAATTATCCTTCATAATGAACACATAAAGCATGTGAATGGTTTGAGACGCAATGCTTTAAAACATGTTATATTAATTGAACATTTTGAGGGCAATTCAAGTGCCAGTCTCCACACTCAACACATATATTGTCCAGGTGCTCGCGTTGTTAAACCCATTTAAGGTTTGCAGTTTTGCACATAGAATGCCAAATAGCACTCTAATGCCGCCAAGTCACCCATAGAATAAGGTTTATGCAGAAAGTTGCAACAGCTAACACTGAGAATCTAGGGCGTGATGCCTCTTAGAAGAGAACAAAAAGAACTCGTTGAAAATACCAATATAACCATAGGCGGAGCCAGGATTTTTAACTTTATGGGTTGTGGATTTTAGAATGATGAATTCAATTACTAATAACTGGGTTCTAAATTGAATATACGTACATATTTAACGAGCTTCTTAATGCAAATACACTGGTTGAGCTAAAGCTACTGGACTCGGCCAAACCCGTAGCCCGACTTGTATATAACATTCCACTAGAAATTAAGTTCCCATTTTTGAAAGATCACTTTCAGCTCAAAATGAAACTGAGACACATTAGAAAGAAAGTTGCTAGTGAAGAATTACAGTACAGTCAACACAAACACTATTTTTTTTGATTAAGCACCGGGTGTCCGGGTCTCTTTGAGCCCCGACTAATCCCGGGGGTGCACAGGCCCTCGGCAAGGAGTTTCCCGCAAGTGCACCACGGGTAATTCAGGGTTTTACCCCAGTCCGATGGCCCTCAGAAATTGTTTGCACCCAGTGGGTTTCGAACTTGAGACCTTGAAAGGGAGCAAACCCCAAGGCTCAAGCCAATTATCACCAAGTCAACACAAACACTATTGTTCAATGAAATCCAATTTTCTTAAGTGTTCATAATTACACAAAAGCACCTGTTGAATAAAACCAAACGCAAATCTGATAAACATGTTTTTCGTTTTAATGGTTACACAATAATCCACTAAATCAGATCCCCAAACTAAACCTAAGATTGATTTTGCCAAACAAAAAAACAAAAAAATGTAAGGAACACTACGGAGGTTATAGAGATCCAAGGGTAAAGCAACAGAAGCATGAATTTACTATCAAAAACGAAAAAATGCAAATAATCACCAATTATCTCCGAGAAACCTCAGAATATCTCTAAACTAATCACTCACAAATACAAATTGTAGAGCTCAAATAAGTACATACGAGAAATTCTAAAAAATAAATGAATATCATCTCAAAACAAAATAAAGGGATCAACCGTTACCGTCAAATTCGCCGTTCGGTGACCGTGAAAAAGTAAGGCATTAGCGAAGAAGGTGAGTGGGTATATATATATATGTGGAGAGAAGGTAAAGGTTCTGATTCTCAGGTCCTTTTAAACGGCCATTTTACAATTCAACAGGCAGGATCGTTTGTTTTTAAACGGCGTTAACGGACACGTGTCACGGAATTTGCTTTGTTTGTTATGTTGGTTATATTTACCTCCTTTTTTTTTTTCATCACTGAATTTTCCAAACCAAATGGGAATAAAAGATGATCTTTTTTTTTTTTTTTTTTGGTGAAAGAGTCGATTTATTTTTAATAATTTACAGGAAGTAGAACCCAGACCCCACCTTGTGGGAGTATCATTGGGTATGTTGTTGTTGTAATTTACGGGAAGTAGAACTTTCAGTGAGGTTCGAATTTCGAACTTGTGTACTACTATGAGTTAAAAATTGGGTATTTATGCGGTGTTCAGAGGATCAGAATGAATGTTAGGGAGTATTTTAACTCTTATGTGAATTTTGATTTAAAGGGTCCTAATACGAGTACCGAATACCAGAAGGAATGGTTAGAATGAAATATATAAAAATGCTTGTCTTGTGTTGTATGTACGTTGTATACTTTTGGGTATACAATTTACATGTGTATATCTTAATGGTATACAACAACGTGATTCAAGTACGTATGTTTACTGTTATATCTATTAACGTATATAAAATGTGAATTTCGATATACATAATTTTCATAGTGTAATTTTCTAAAGGGTGAATTTTATAAATAAGTATAGGTGAGTAAATATTTTATTTCGCCTCAATAATCATGGGGAAAAACCCTAAAATTCTCACCACTAAAAAGCTATTGCTATATGTAATTTGAAATAATTAAAACTATGTTTATACAGGTTACGGCCTCTCTTCTTTTTCTTTTTCCATTAATTAATAAGTAATAGTCCAATATGCCTTGTCAAGTGGAAAAGACAAAAGAAAATGAAGGAGCAATAAAGAATTAGGAAGAATGTGGGCGGGTCATTGATGCTTGAGATTGAAAAGTCAGTAGACATTCAATCAAAAGGTCAAATGGGAACAGATCTTAGCACATAAAATCAAAATCAAAATGAAGAAAAAGAGAAACGAAAAGGGAATTAAGAAATTAAAGTGCTGGTCAAAGCAATGCCGCTTGGTACATTGGAAAATTGGGCATATATAAATGTCAATACTTTGTTTTCCACATTTAACGGATTTTCCTTTTTCCATCACGTATTGGTTAAAAATTTTCTCTCTAATAGGGACAGATAACCGACTCCTTTTGATGAACTAGCTTTAAAAAGTAAGAAAAAAGAGAAAATAAGTGGGCATTTCAACATAAAAAATGTAAAATTTGAACAAAAGTAGTATTTAAAACAAAAGCTGAAAAAAGGTATTTAAAAATTGAAATTGTGTTTGGACATGAATACAACTTAGAAAAATATTGGATTTTTATGAGTAATTTAGAGTGAAAAATGTGAAAACATATATTTGGAGTTTTTCGAATTCAGAAATATTCTGAAATTCAACTTCAAATTAAATTTCAAAAAATTATAACAATTTTATATTGAAAAAAATGAAAACTGTCCATGACCAAATGGGTCCTAATATTTTCGCTTTCAAAGAGTATAAAAAGTGAGTGCCACCTAAGAAGCTAGCCGCACATATTAACGGTGTTATCTATATATATAAAAGAGGAGAGGTACAAGCAATGTGGTTAAGCCAAGTGGTAAGCTAATAACAAGCCACTTGACAATTTTAAGACAACCGCTTGACACTTTTAAGACAAAACTATTTAAATGATGTAATAATTAACAATTAACTAATTTAATATCCACTTTATTATGAATATAAAAAGATAAATCTATGAAAATATTCAAATTTCAAAACCTTACGTAGAGATATAACAAACCCAAGAATCCTAGAATATATGTACCCTAATCAGATGTTAAATTTGAATTTAATTTGGAATTAAATATTTTTTTGAATTCGAGTTGAACATAAAGATATTCTAAAGTTGTAAACCTAAAATTTAGTTGAAGATAAATATATTCTAAAGTTTAAATATTAAATTTAGAACGTAGGCATGATTAAATTTAACATTCGGTGTATAACAAAATTTTCTCAATTTTCTTTTTAATAAGTTAAATAAAAAGACCTTTTGGGCGCACATGTTTTATCTTTCCACGATAATTGAAGAAAATATTTTCAAATTTGAACTAAAAGATATAAATTTAAACAAAATAGTAGTAGCAATGGTGGAAAAAATAATAATAATAATAATAGTAATAATACTAATACTAATAATAATAATAATAATAATAAAGTGATTATAAAATACTCTACATAAAACTCACGTGCCATTTAAAGAATAATATTTCATAATCCGAAACTTAAGGAATATATATGTTGCATTGTTTTTGTATAACACGACAATGATGGAAAAAATGATGAACTATTTTGAATTTTAAAAATCTGAACTGATTTGAAGGATATCGAATTGAGATAAGAAAAAAATTGAATTTGAAATTAATTTTGAATCTGAATTTAAAGATAAAGCATTTGGATTGAGATTAGAAAAATGAAGTTTAATTTAAATTAAAAGATAAAAATATTTAAGTTGAGATAAAAGAAACTTTAAATGAAGATAAAGAATTTGAATTGAGGTAAAAGAATTCAGAGTTTGGATTTTAATCCACAACTTAGATTAGATAAGATTTATCTTATTTAACCATACAACATTATCATATCTCATCTTAGCTTAATAGATTAGCATAGCAGTTTTTTCAAATTTCAAATGCATAGCAATACACTTATATATAAATAATGGAGTACAATAGAAAAGAATGAATTACGTGCAGCTCTTTCTTCTCTCAGTTTTACTTTGCATTAATAGTTAATCTATTATATGATACTCCATATATACATATTAGTTCTAACTTATGAGGTTCATGTTTTTCTTCGGTGCAATTTTATTTTGTGAGCTTATCTTGATTATCGCGGTTTTGCAGGGCTACAAGATCGAAAGGAACAGAGGCAGATCCTGTATGCGACTTCTAAGGTTCTTAACACTGAATTCATTGTACTTGAAAATATAATTTAGAAGTAAAGTTTGTTGTTTTCTGAAATATATTTTTCACTTATATAATTATATTTCGGATCTAAAAATTAAATTTAGCCGAGCTACAAAATTCTAAGCTTTGCATGTCACTGCTTGAGAAGGCCTAAATCACCTTATGATAGGCAACTCTCGACTGATAGTCAAGAAAGTAACAAGATTTCACAAACATTTATCATCGTAACACAAACTTCACCATCTGTTTTTTGTTTTGTTTTTTGGGATAAACAAGAATATGCAGATAATTTTTATGATAAAATATTAAAATTCAAAAACAATGATCCAAGCCGCAGTTACTTACTTAGTTCGTCCAGATGGAAACTAAGAAGTTAACCGGTAAAGGAAATCTTAGGTTGCAATCCCAGTTGAACAGTATGCATGTGCATAAGCCATTGTTAGAGGATACCTCCGAGAAATGAAGATTATCAATATGCGCACCTAGAGATACCTATATATATAGTTGAACAATTTTGAAAAGTATATAGTTATATTAGAAATTAAGTTATATTTTTTGCATAATAATTTTACAACCCCATTAATTTTAGAAGTGCTGATGATAATTTTCAAATCTGTTTAGTGTTAAAAAAAAAATTGAAGTGATCTATCAGTATAAAATATTCTTTTCAACTTTTTTTTCTTTTTAACTTAAATATGTAGAATAAAAGATAAGGATATCCTAGAGTTTTATCTTTGTAAATATATATTGTGTTTTTAAAAAATATTTCTAACAAACAGATATGATATGATATTATATTTGAATTTAAATTAAATTTTAAGTGGGATGAAATTTCAACTCCAAATCATTGAATTACTACTAATAATATTGATGTATTTGTTTTGGTTAATGTTGTCTTAATTAACAATTCTTGTAATTTACTTGCCTAGCTAGATTTAAATTACATTTGATTTTTTACATAATCTGAGGCTTAAGGAGTTGAAATAGTTGTTAACAATGCTTTTTCCAGTGGCTTAAGGAGCATATGCCGTGGCTTAAGGAGCATATGCCCTCAACTACTTTCTTTATTAATGTATGTGTATTTATTATCTTACCCAATTATCTTCTTTGTTTTAGTTTATTTTGGTGAACTCTTTTCTTATGACTTGGATGTGATATATTTGTTTTTGCTATTTATTTATCTCAAAAGTTTCTTTTATGCAATAATTTAAATGCAAACAAGTCTTATTGACGCTCTTCACAGTAACACTAACCAAGCCAACTAAATCAATTGTGAAACATTGAATAAAAGGTAAAATAAAATTAGTTTTCAACTTTTCTTTTTTCTTTGTTATCTCCAAGGAATATTGGATACATATAATTCAAAAAACGTTTTTGATATTCACTAACTACTAAGGTAGATCTTTGAGGTTCAAATATTGATGTGTTATCATCTTCAGTGTTCTTCATAAACTCAATGCTAAAAATAAAATCACCAATTTAAAGCGAAGGAGGCAACAAAAAAGAGTTTGAAAAAAGAAGAAGAAGGTAAACTAAAGTTTTGGGCAAGAAATGATGATACTATTATAAAAAAGGAACATATATTTTCTCCGAAAGATATATCTGAAAGATATATAGGCAAGAATGGAAAAACAAGTATTGAATATTAAATATTATACGAATAGAAGTTAAGCGCAGTGTAAATATAAGGAAAGAAATTAAGATTTGATAATGAATACATGATAATATATATCTGTTCATACTTTTTTCACTGCAAGTTCATTCATTTGTCAATTGCCTAAGAATATTTTTTCCTTATTCAATGAAATTTAAATCTTTTTGTTGCTTTGCTATGTCAGGGAATATGTGGCAGTTATATTGATTAATTAATTATAAGGAGATCTAATTAATCACATAAAATGATATTAAGTCACGTGATAAATTAATTTCCATAATCACATGTTAAGTTTTGGTAATATTTATGGACTGCAATGCGATGACGTGGGGTGTAGTTAATTTTTTATAATGTATTTATATATTAAATTTGATTTGAAATATAAATATTTTAATTGAGTGTTGTTGGTTTTTCATTTAATTAAACGGCAAAAAATTCATTTAGTATAAAGAAGAAATGAGATAGAAGTAATAGTTTGTATTGACTTGAATATTGATATTTATATTATTATTTTTTTACAAAATATTCATACAGATTAAAATGGGTAAATAATTAAAAATAATAATTGTGAAAGAAAATCGCTAGATGTTTGGTTACCATGAATAATATATTTTCAAACTATATCATTTTTTGAAATTCATTTAAAGTGTAGTATAAAATCATTACAGAATTGTTATAAAATGTATCTTTTTAAATAATTATTCTTTTATATTACAAGCATTAAATATATGCTTAAAAGGTTTTTGTTCCCTTTCATTCTCAATTAAGTAAATGGAATTTGAAGTTTTGGTTACTATTATCAAAATTACTTATACGAACAAATTTTCTAATTAAAATGTTATTGTGCTCAATTATCAAAAATACATAAGTTGAAAAATTATTTTTCATATTTTTTACTTCGTTTATTCTATAAGTAAGTTAAGTCCATAATTTAATACAAAATAAAAGTATTTTTAAGGTTATAAATCATATCATTAAGGATAAAAAAAATTAAAGCTAAATTATTACTAAATATAAAAATGTGTCATTTTTTTTTAAAATTGATTAAAAGTGAAAGCGTCAATTGAGACGGAGGAAATAATACTTTTCTCCTAATCTTTTTGCTCTCTGAATATGTGGTGTCTATGTATGTAAGACATCTTTCTTCGTCTCAACATTGACCTATGCAAAGATGAATGTTGATATATTATATACTTCCTGTTAGATAGTTTATAATATAAGAGATTTTAAATTGAATAGATACATCTATTCGTGAAAAGGCATGATTATTTTGAAAAGTCAGCTCTCAAATTCTATATATATAAGGACACTTTTGAAGTAACACATAGAAAAATCTGCAGGTATAAGCAAGAGCTTTGTTGTACCCTGAAGGGAATTGCTTGTATTTTTCTCATTGTGTGTACGGGCAATATCTCTTTAACAAAATTCGATTTATCCAAGCCTCAAAGCCATTTTTTCTTCGATTATGTTTACCTATTTTTCTAACACTTCCAAATATAATAGATGCGTGACAATCATACCTGAAATATAATTGCAATAAGACATAGAGATGCATGCCAACTTGTAGCGCATACGTAAAATAACTCCTACCAAAATTAACCAAAAATAGTAGGAGCACTACCTATCATGAGTGATATAAGTTTAATCAAAATGAAATAAACCCTGGAGTGTTTCTTAGATAAAGCTATAGTTAAAGTGATAGAATAATCATAATTCAGCCTATGTTAAGCATTTAAAAGGTCCTTTTTTTCTTTAATCAAAAAAGAAAAGCTTCTTCAAATTAAAATTTTATGTCATATACTGATTTATACACTAATAGGTTAAATAAACATATAACAGTATGTCACTCTCATTATCCAAGCTTGATATAAAAACATTAAAAAATAAAGCAATAATTTTTCGGATAAGTTAAATTACACTTAATTATAGTGTAAAAATTAGGTCTGTATCTGTAACTTAAAGAAATATTTAAAATTTTAAAGTTAAGCTCAGTTAGAAAGAGATAATTATGAAGTCTGATAGTTTTTAATATGCTATCGTGATATACAGAGTTGTTGTGATGTTTTTTAAGGTAGATTTCAACTATGGATTCTTACTCCAAACTAGTCCAAATCATTTCTAATCTTCCTCAAATTTGTATATAACCTAACCTAGCTATCTGTTTTAAGTGAATTCTAACCGCCTGATAACGTCCAAATACACTCCTCAAAGAGAAAGTGTACACGGTCGTATGCAATATATTTACCCAACTATGAGTCGGGGTCGATCCCACAGGGAACAATATGCTAGGCGATTAAGAAAGTAAGGAACTTTCACCAACTACGCTAAAGCCAAACGATAAATAATATTTTGGGTTTTTGAGAAAATTATAACTAATGCGGAAATGTAAAATTACCTAGAAAGCGAGTAAAATGATCAATGGCCACAAGCATGGATAATAGGATATTACACTCAAGTAACGATCCAATGTATTTCACGATTTTACAACTAAGAACGGGTTTATGTCAATAGATAATGATTTCTAAAATCTCATTGAAAGTCTTCCAACCAAATCAATGAATTTCACTCTAAGCTTTTCCAAGCCTTAGAGTGTGATATTAGGCACAATCAATTTAACCTCAAGTAACTATCCTCTTCCGAGCTCAAGTTATTAGATGAGTTTAATGACCCAAATTCTTGTTAATTAATCTTTCCCAACCTAGATTTCCTTTTCCAAGCTCAATCTAAGTAAATGGGTGAGTCCTAGGGTTAGCTAATCCCTTTGGAAACATTCAAGAACGAGATTAATTAAATCAACAAAGACCCACTTCTATAGCAATAAGAATCATTCAATACATAAGCATAACAAGAGTTTCAAACCAAACTTTAATCAAGAATACTTTCATAAACGAGATTCAAGTCTAGAAATGAAATACTACACACTAAAATATTCAATACAAAACAAGGAGTTGAAGAAAGGTTTAAGAATTATCTCATTAAAGTGCTCCAATCTTCTCCTCCAATGGTGTAGGTGAAAACCCTAGCCTCCAAAACTTGCAAAATGACCAAAGATAGAAAATGTTTTGCCCTAGCCTCTCTTTTGTAGCTCCCCCCAATTTTTCCAAGTCCAAAAAATGTCAAAATCTGCCCCCATATTTCTGTTTTTGCAATTCTGCCCGTTTTTGCAAAACTGTCCACTTTTTGACAGTTTTGCAAATCTGTCCCGTTTTTGCAAAACTGTCCAGTTTTGACAGTTTTGCAAAAATGTCCAGTTTGACCTCTTTTTGACTTTCTTTTCACTTGGTATCTTCCGATCACTCATTTCAGCTACTTGGCTTGTTTTGCTCTATTTTGTTCCATTTTGGTCCATTTTGATCCATTTTGCTCTTTTATGCTCTTCGGGCATCTTTTCCTACAAAACAACATAAAAACACAAAAAGTAACAACAAAAGTGCTTAAGGAGTCACAAAAGCTTAAGGAATTAGCGTCGAATATCGCGTAATTTCACGACTCATCACCGCCTCCACTCAAAAAAAAAAAAAAAAAACTAAAAAGTTCACATGTCGAAATAAAGCTTCAAATGAGTCTTTAATTGAGAGATTACATTTTATATTATGATGAAAATTGTCATTAACAGTTTCAGATGCTTGTGAATTAGACTTGAATGCATTAACAATTAGGGGGAGGGATATCTATGTCTCTTCAATTTGTGATATAAGTAAATCAATCTACCAAGTTGTGTTTTAGGTTTGCATATTTACAACAAAAAGTGGGTTACGGGTTGCCACATTGAGTTGTTAGATAACTGGGTGCCAATATTTTACTTAGTGTCTGTTTGGAAAGCCACCTGGTAATTGAAATTGGTGTAATTACTAGGGTAGTCATTACATAGCCTAGTAATTAAACAGTAGTGTAATATAACGATCTGTTTGTTTGTCATAATATAATTACAGTGTAATTACAAGAGTGTTGTTCGATTGCACAAGTATAATTACACAGTTAGTTTAATTAAAAAATAAAATTTAATTATTAAAATTTAAAATTAATATTTAAAAAATATATGCCTTTATAAATGATATTAAATTATTTATTTAATAACACATTATTTCTTGAAAATATATTAACTAATAATCATATATTTGTAACTAATATTGTAAAAAATAATTGATATATATTTTTCAAATTAATAATATTTAATTTTAATTAATTATAAAAATTAAAAGAAGACTTTTTTGGTGAGAACGTCATGGATAAAGAAGACTTTTTTTGTGAGAACGTCATGGATTGGATGTTTGACAAAAAAAATAATATTAATAAATATAATGCCATAACATTATTCAAATGTTTGACACAAAAATCCATCAAATGTAAGTAAGAGCCCGTTTGGATGGGCTTAAAAAAAGTGACTTTTATGTAAGAAGTGCTTTTAGAACTTTTAAGTGCTGAAAATTATTTTTATAAATAAGCAGTTGAGTGTTTGGATAAAAGTGCTTATGCTGAAAATAAGTTGTTGATGTGTTTGGCAAATAAGTGCTTTTAAGCACTTATTTTCTGTCAAAATGACTGAAATACCCTTAAAGTTGTTAACACTATAATAAGTTGATTTAAAAGATTTTTAAACTCTAAAGTTGATTCAAATCAAAAGTAATTTATATTGTAAAATCACTTCCACTATAAAATGTTTATTTAAAAGTTAATTTTTTATAAATACATGTTACTTAAGGGGGTGCATGAGCTAAAAGAGACACTTATTTTCGAATGAAGAGTTGTGTATTAATTATGAGAATATTAATTAAACCATTCTTCTTCCTCCAACAGATATATCCTATGTTAACGGTGAAGAGTGGATTTTACAAGATTTAATGATACGTTTTGGCACTAATAATAAATGTTGAGTTCTTCTCTGTAGAGCGTGTTTTTGGCTACTGTATTGTTCCTGGAAAGTCCTTCTCGTGTATAGTCTTTAAAAAATGTTCATTTATAAAGTCTTGTGAAGGCAAATTTTTACCACTATGTTATTCACTATCACCACACAACTACCAATTACCCCCACTACTTGGCATTTCCACCACTGCCACCACCGTAAGTTGGCCTCTACCAACACTTATTCACATCCACTGCCAATCATATCCACAACTAATCACCATACATCGATCACCAACCTTCATTGTACAACATCTTAATAATCATTATTATATTTTAAATATAGACGTGACTTTTTGGAGAGATACACAATAAATACTTTACACTTTAATTAACCTATTTTACGTGTTCTCTTCTTCTGAGTCACATGTCACAACCTCTTTTACCAATTCTGTAGAACTAATTATTTCATACTCAATTGAACCTCTTTATCACATTCATTGTTGAGTTTTCTTTTTCAAATAGTCCCTTGAATATGGAATTTACTCTAGTGGTGGAGTACATCGAAATGTTAATACTTTGCACTTTATATTAGTCAATTTTAAAAACAAATAGAGCCTTAGTTTTCCTTGTTTCAAGCAGTGTTTTAAAAAGCACGGGTGTCAAAGATGGAGAATTTGACACAAAATAAAAAGTGCTAATACAACCGAAAGCACTCCACTATAAATACAAGAAGTGGAAAATATTCATATAATACAAACATCAAGCATTAGAAATGTCACTAGCAATCATATCACGAAACCCCATCCAATAGACATCATTTTGTTCTCCTACATCTTCGACATCTACATTGTTAGCTCTTGAAGTTGTGCCAATATCATTAGAATCAACCGATGGAATATAGCTCTCATTCTCGGCTGTTTGGAATGCATCATCCACATTGCATTTCTTTCTAATATAATTGTGAATGGCCATAGTAGCAAGTACGATGTCCCTTTGTGTGTCAATGTGATAGTATGGCATGTCTCTCAAAATAGACCATCTTGCTTTCCAAACGCCAAATGTGCGCTCTACTACATTTCTACAAGAAGAATGTAAATAGTTAAATTTCTCAATGCGTTCATGAACTCTGCAACATCAAGAGAAGAAGTGGAAGCAGCAGCCGCAGCTGTGCACCTAGCTAAATTTTTACATCACCCAACTGGTGTCACTGCACAAGTGCCATGAGCAATCAACAACACAACAACAACAATCATGGATACCAAAAGAAACCGCAACTCTGTGCACCTAGCCAGAGATTTCATACACTCGGGTACGTTGAGTACACAAATCAAGCAAAAGTGTGGCTAAAGTGACTGAAGTTAGGGAGTGTGGAAGCAGCAGCCGCAGCTGTGCACCTAGCTAAATTTTTACATCACCCAACTGGTGTCACTGCACAAGTGCCATGGCAATCAACAACACAACAACAACAATCATGGATACCAAAAGAAACCGCAACTCTGTGCACCTAGCCAGAGATTTCATACACTCGGGTAAGTTGAGTACACAAATCAAGCAAAAGTGTGGCTAAAGTGACTGAAGTTAGGGAGTGTGGAAGCAGCAGCCGCAGCCGCAGCATCAGCCAGTGTGGAAGCAGCAGCCAGTGTGGAAGCAGCAGCCGCAGCCACAGCAGCCAGTGTGGAAGCAGCAGCCGCAGCCGCAGCAGCAGCAGGTATAAACTGTGTTGTTTTTTTCTTTTTTCTAGCTAGCATACAAAGAAAGAAAAGATTCGTAAGAAAAATTGATTAGTTTGTGTATATCTTAAACAAATTTTATAACATGATTTTTATCAATGTACATTAAGTATACGTATATAAGTATATCTAAGCCGCAGCCGCAGCAGTTATATCCATACTCCAAACTTTGGGCCATTCTTGATTTAAGCCTTTCATCTTTATTATATTAAAATTTAATTGTTTTTTGTAATTTTATATTCTTTGGTCATGTGCCTACTCCACTTGTTAGTTGTTAGTTTCACTAGAGCCAAGATAAGATACTGTGTAGAATAGTACTGAATAAATGTATTAGTTATATATAGGTTGAAAACACTACCAAACAAGGGATTAAAAAATACCAAGCTAATACCAGTATTGTTTTCTTTATTACCTCCTACCAAACAACCCCTTATTGTAAGTAATCTCTACTGGATGAGGCATGGCCAACAGTAGGGGAGGAGAAGGAAGATATTTGTTATCAGTGTTTCTTAACAACTTTTTATGTGACAGGTTCTGTTTGGTCTATCAGGATCAGTTGACCTTAGTGCGCTCGAACAAGATCTCCTGAAGCTATTGTCTGCACATGGAACTGGTGTTGCCTTCCCAGCAGTTGCTTCCGCGGAATATAAGTTGAGAGCAACGGTAGGAAGTGCATTTTGGGAACTCTCTTCATCTATTACTACTAGTTATTAAATGAACAGAAGAAGAAAATTTGCATTGTTGAATTGGTCTCAGGTTCCAATTTAGGTGAAAGTCTAATCTTATCAGCAAACAGAAACAAGAATTCTATAATCTCTGCTAGGGCTGTGCATGTTAGCGGTTAAACCAATAACCCGAACCAATTATTGGGTTATTGGGTTAATGGTTCGGGTTAATGAATTACCGGTTCGGATACCGGGTGGTGTTTTTGGGTTATTGGCTTATTGGGTCGGGTCGCGGGTTGACCATTTTTGTTAACGGGTTACCCGATAACCCGATAACAATTTAATTAATTACACTTAAAGAACAGAGTAAGTCTCTTGTCTACTCTCTCATTTACTCTGGCTAAAAACGCTTCAACTTAAGTCTTTAGTTTATGATAGCTACATTACCTGCAAGAGGACCATGTTTAACCAGGTTAGCAGCAATTTGGTCTTCATCAAGACCAATAACACTGAAGTTAGATACAGAGGCGGCAATTTTGCTCTTGTCATAGTGGCATTTGCCATCCTTGCCAGTGTAAGGATAATCTTCTCCCGTTGGAGACCTCTGGCTTTCAGGGTATACTCAAAGGCAGTAGTCATGAGACACACCGTTGCAACCTGCATCACAAGAACTTTTTTCCTCCGCATCACACTGCAAAAGAGAAAATTGTGGTCAAGCCATTTTTTGTTGTGTGAAATCTTAACGGTTAAACCGATAACCGACCCGATAACATACAAAAACCGATTAACCGATAACCCATTAACCGATATTTTAACGGTTCTTTAACGGTTTAATATGTCTACAAACCGATAACCAATAAGTTAAACCGATAATTTTGAAACCCGAACCGAACCGACCGATATGCAGCCCTAATCTCTGCAAGTAGTCATGTTAAGTATATATAATAAATAATAATGTTAAGAGGAAGTATATGGCTTAACGTTGGCAATCAACTGACTTCAATCACTTGATTATCTGTGGGATGGTGGAGTGATATGTCAGATTTTTCTTTCAATAAGTAAGTAAAACATATTACTGAATAGTATTAAGAAGATTCTGAAATATGTACAGAGTTTGAAAAGCAAAATCTCAGTTGCCTTTCTAACCTTTACATAGAACTATAGCAAGATAGGGAAGTAATACACAGGATTATAAGCCTTAGCAGTATATTATAGGATAGAAGGAGCTTCGACTGCACTTACGATTACTAGTAAGAGGCTAGGGTTCAGGCGTGTGTCTGCCATACCAAAATGACAGAGAAACAACTCTTATGAATTTTCATATTACTCATTGCCTTGCCAAATTCCAACTAGTGAAACTTCAATCTAGTTAGAGTATTAAACCTGCACAAGATTATATGAAGCTGTATCTTCTTTTAATAATTTCACAACCCCCTGTTTCATAATGCTTTTAATAAAAAGTCTCTACTCAAAAACTGCTTGGATTTCCCGAATTGAAATCCCTTTTGTACATTCTAGTTCTACTACTGAAATTGCAAGGACATGAATTCAGCAAAGTATCATGTAACATTTATATCAAGATTATAAGTTTTATTAACAAGTCTATCTCCCCAAAATGCACAAGCAAAACTCAACTCCTTCAATCATAATAATAAAAAAGGGAGTAATCTTGATTTCAAAACAAAAAAAAAAAAATCAAAAGCAGATTCAGCTCCACCATTCATAATAATTCAAAAAGGAGCAATCTTTATCCAAAAAAAAAATAAAAAATCAGCCTCCTATCTCTCTCTCCCTAAAACTGCTCATCAATCAAGATTTGGCTAGACCCATCAAATAATGGAAGTTCCATACAGATTTGGCTAGACCCATCAATCAAGAACTAACAAAGACCAAAAAGGGTGCTCAAAAAACTTACTCAAACAGTCACCAAGATTGAAAGTCTGTTTAGCAGCCCAAGCAAAGTAATCAGATGATGCTTTTTTAGCGGCAATGTTGTAGATTTATGTTAGAGAGAGAAAGAGAGTGAGTGAGGGAGTGAAGAAAGAGCCCGTTTTGGAGGCTGGTTGTTGCACACAGCGATGGTGGAGGCTGCGTGTAGAAGAAATTCTACTTTAATAACATCACTCGTTATATGTCAAGTTTGTTAATGACTCATTCTTTCCAATATTAAGAGGTGTAGTTTCAAAAATTAGAATAATAACACGGTTATGCTAAATAAATAAAATAAAATATGAGCAATTACATGGAACCACAAGAAGTAAAGGTTGAGAATGAGAAGAAAGGAAATGAAAAATAAATAATACAATAAAAAAAATACATTTTAAAAAATAAAAAATAAAAAGTAAAAATAAAAAAATAGAAATAAAAAAAAATAAAAATCAAAAGAAATTAAAATAATAGAAATAAAAAATAAATAAAAAATAAAAATAAATTAAAATAAACAAACTAAAAAGTACTCCTGCAATTACAAGGTGTAATTACACCCAATTCTCAACCCCCCCCCCCCCCCACCCACCCACCCTTGAGAATTGGGGAGTGTAATTACACCCAATTCCCACCTAACTATGTAATTACTTGGTCAAACAAACATGTCAAACTATGTAATTATACCCAATTTCAGTTACTTGGGTGGCTTTCCAAACAGGCCCTTAGAGGGTTAACAGATAACCAACTTTCACAAACATGCAAACTTAAAACACAACTTTGTAGATAGATAATTGATATCAAAGTTTCAATTTTGAAATAGGTAGCCAAATTGTTTTATGTTTGCGTATATCTAAATGTATATTCATGTATATCAATATATATCTTTTTGTATATTCGTTTTACTCTTGTATATTATGTATATAGGTGTCTATCACACTCAAATTTTCAGGTTTGAATTTGGCAAATAGTGCCAAATTATTTTATGTTTCTGTATATCCCCATGTATTATTCATGTATATCTCCATCAACATTAGTGTATATCCCCCTACATCTTCGTTTATATCCTATATACCATGTATGAATATCTGAATATGATATACAACTTGATATATACATGTTCTAGTGACATTTTCCATGTATGAATATTGACTCCATACTAGTCTAAATCACCCCAATCTTCCTCAAATTTGTATATACCCTTGTTTGGGTCTTCCATATGATCTCAACCAGACCCACTCAAGAAAAACTAGTAAAAAATTTCAAATAAGAGTTTTGTTGCGATTTCGTTGAATCTTAATGAGATTTTGCTTCCGATGAACTCTAGGTTGCGATTTCTACTCTTGCTAGTGCATTGCAATCTTTAGTTCCCTCCGGCCGAATGGAGGTATAAACAATGTATTTGGTTGCAACCTTTGCTGGCATGTAAATTCTTTCGTTTCATCTTTAAAATCAGGATTTGGCAATCTGCGGCTAACATTTGAGGCTATAGTTGCTTAGGTCTCTGGCTAAAACCTCGTTAATAGATGTTAGCAGTATTTTATACATAGTTTCTCTTTTCTTTTTCTAAAAAAATTACTTGCATAAATGTAAATGAAGTTATTTTATTTCAAGCTGAAGTTTGTTCGTGAATTCTTGGTTTTAAACTTGAAGTTTTGGTGAATTAATTATTTCAAGTTGAGATTGTAATTTGAAATTATTGCAAGTGGAGCTTTTCGGCTGGCAATGTTTTAAAAGAATTTAAGAATTTTTTTTCTTTTCCAAAAGGGTTCTAATATATGGAACTTTTTTTATTGGGCAATTTGCAGGAATGTCCTTTGCTGGGGGTGCTCTTTAATGTTTATCCCTCAAAATGGTGGTCTTTAAATTTTGCCCTTCAGGCGAAGGCAGAATTCACATGGCACAGGCAAAATTTCTACCCGTACAATTCTGCCTATGCGGCCCAAATTCTGCAAAGTCTACCTTACGAAATTCTGCCTTGTGATTTTTTTTTTACTGAGCTGGGGTTCGAACCCACAACCTCGGGGTAAAACTTAAAGACCACCAATTTGAAGTCCGTGCAAAAAAAAAAGTTTTATTCAAGTGTTGGTCATATATATGGCCCATTGGGTCAATTTGCACGATTTTCCTTATTCGGGGTTACTCTTTAATTTTTGCCGCTCAAATTGCTGGTCTCTAATTTTTGTCCTTCGCCTTAAATATTCCGAGGTTCTACATTCAAACCTTTGCTCAGTTAAAAAAAAAAGGGGCAAGACAGAGTTTCGTAGCAAAATTAGACCTATTCGGGCCATCAAAGTAAATAATAATAATAATAATAATAATAATAATAATAATAATAATAATAAATAAACTGCCTTGCAAAATTTCGCAAGGCAAATTGTGTCTTATAAGGTTGAACTTTCGCAAAGCCTTGCCTTGAGAAATTGTTTTTTAAGTGAGAGGGGTTCGAATCCAAAACCTCGGGATATTTTCGATCACTTTTTTAAGCGAAGGACAAAAATTAAAGACCAGCAATTTGAGGGGCCAAAAATTAAAGACCAGCGCCTTTGAAGAACAATCGGTGCAAAAAAAACCATTTAGAGCTCATGGACCTGGTCCAAGACCCAGTTTAGTCAAGAACCGACTAGTTTTTCATCCGCTATAGTTCTTGAAATGCTCATAAGGTGATGGCTTATAAAAAAACTAGAGTCCTTGAAAAATTCACTATATATCTCATTATTAAGGTATTATCTCGATTTTTCCCCCTACTTTTTTCTTAATGTGATTTCTCAACTGGACTAAAATAAGTATTGCTACACACAGATTCAACAAGGTGGTTGAGTCATGAACACCATTTAATTAATTTTTCTTGTATCACTAAAAGAATGGCTATCGCAGAGAAGAATCTTGATGTTGTAGAACTCCAGGCTGCAAAGGAAAAGAAGGCGAAAAAACTCGATCGAACTGAATATTAGTGATTTTTCCAAATATCATTTCTTTGTTGACATAATAATATTCTTTTTGAAGCATAATATATTATAATTATTAGATCAATGTGTTCCTTTGCTTTACCAGATTCGAGAGAAAAATATGGACCAGAAAGTCTTGATATGTTGCACATGACTTTCCTTTTCAATTTTATAAAGAATAACTCGCTTTTAAATTTTAGAATATAATAAACTTTACATTGTTCATAAATTATTTTAAGCATGATATATTATAATTCTTAGACCAATGTCTTCCTTTGCTTTACTAGAATCTAGAAAAGAATATGGACCTGAAAGGCTTAATGGTGCTCCCTCTAATTTCAAGTTATGTGCGCTTTCCTGTTTAGTTCGTTTCAAAAAGAATAATATGCTTTTAAATCAGAAAACTATTATCTTTATATTTTCATAATATTTTGTGAAGCATTATATGTTATGATTCTTAGATCATATCTTCCTTTGCTTTACCATATTCTAGAAAAAAACATGGACCAAAAAGGCTTAACAATTACTTCTTCATTTTTTTAATAACTTTGTATTGAGCTAAATTATATCACGTAAATTAAAATTAAAATGGAGGAAGAATTCATTTTTAGCGCAAGTTATGTTATGTTCCTTTTCATGAAAAGCTAAAGTTCATGGTAGAAATTAAAAGGCACCTAATTCCTCTTGCTATAAGATCGAATAGCAAGTAAACTTGTAGTAATATTCCATAATTCTTTCTGCAACAAAAGTAGATGGATAGATATTTAGAGATGATTGATATATCTGTTGCTCTTATTGTTTAGCATTGTTGGATAATGGATAGAAACTTTTTGATATTATGTGCTTGATTTTCCTCCGAAAATAGTGCTTTCCACATCCTCTCTTGCAATATTTTTATCTTCCTTAGAGAGGAATAATATTCTGTACAATTAGATAATATTCTACGAACGTACAAATGAAAAGACAAAAGCTCATGGTGTCATTATAACATAATATAAACGTGAGACGTTGTATATCTAGTTATCAGAATATCGCAATGGTAATAGACTAAACCCTCAGTCCCAATTTATGTGACGGGTATTTGACTAAAACAAGTCATAAATATTTGTGTGTTTATAAATTATATCATTAAATATAAAATAAAAAATTTAAAATTAAAATTATTTCTAAATAAAGAAGTATGACATTCTTTCGTACCGCAAACATAAGAAAAGTATGAGACATAAATTATGACAGTGAAATTAATAGCTTTTACGATAAATAATGTGTTATTGATAGTTAGGTGAATTTATTGATTAAGGATATAATATATAGCCACTGATAGTGTAAACGAATTTAAACACTATTAATGCAATTTAACATACTTCATTTACTTAGTTCTAAGTTAAACTATATCGATAGCATAATGACTTTCTTATATCATCAATATAATTTTACTTATTTAAACAGGTTATTTACCATTTATTCCTAAATTACCCACTAATGATATAATGCTATTAAGTAAACTTGTCTATAACTATTTTCTAAATAATCTAATTATATAAATACTTTTTACATTATTAATGCATCATTCCTAAACTATTTCACTTAATGCAGGCAGCCCTTCCTGGTTAATGGGTAATCATTTTTTTGCGCGGATTGCCCTTCTTTGGGGTGGATTTTAAATTTTGGCCCTCATATTTATGGTCTTTAAATTTTGTCACTCATATTTGTGGTCTTTAAATTTTGTCCCTCATATGTGTGGTCTTTAATTTTTGCACTTCGCTTGGAAAGGTAGGCGAATACCTGAGGTTCTGGGTTCGAATCCCCGCTCAGGTATAAAATAAAATAAAAATTGCAAGGTAGGGCTGGGGGGTGTATATGCCGGATCCGGCATACGCGCCTTAAGGAAAAACTAAAGTTATATCGGATTCGACATAACTAAAAGTCTACCCCATAAGGCATAACTTTTCCTTAAGGCATAGTTTAGTAATGCCTTATGGGGCAGACTTTTAGTTAAGACATAACCAAGAGCATGCCCCATAAGACGAAACTTTTCCTTAAGGCATAGACTTTGCCTTATGGAAAAGTTTTACCTTATGGGCATACTTTTAGTTTTGTCTTATGGGGTACACTTTTAGTTAAGGCAAAACTAAAAGTATGCCCCATAAGGTGGAATTTTTCCTTAAAGTATAACTAAAAATTTACCTTGAAAAGTAAAATAAAATAAAATATATGCCTCAAGACAAAGTCTACCGAAGGAGCCAGAGCGAAATTCAAACTCTGCCTTGAATTTTTTTTAAATTCTTTTAATTAAATGGAGATTCGAATTCAGAACTCATGAATTTTAGGCGAAGGGTAAAATTTAAAGACTACCGGTTACAGAAGTCAAAGACCACCCCAAAAGAAGGGCAATTCGCATCGGTAATCATGGTCCCATTCGAAGTTTGAGACCCACTCTCTTCTGACCCACCAACAAGATTGGACTGTCCAAGACTAGTCAACTATTTATAAAAATTAATGCAAGTTGTTCAAATCTCTTGCTTAATTAATGATCTATGTCTTATCACCAACCACCTAGTACTGGAATTATTGCAAAGTTGATCTTGTATTATACTCTCTCCGGATTAAAAAAAAGTCTATTTAACTATTTACACATCCTTTAAAAAATTACTTACTCAAAGAAAAAAAATATAAATTGATTAAACAATCTCTAATTAAATAGACATTGAGATTTAATCACATAACATTTAATAGGGACAAATCTGAAAAGATAAGGTAAATTATTTTTTGATTTAATAAGTGAAAATTTTTTTTTGACCCAAGAAAAAAAGGCTAAGTGGACACTTTTTTTTTTGCTCCGGCGGGGGTATTGTTTTGAATCTTCCGGATTTAAGTTACATACTAGCAAACTATGTCTGTGCGATGAACGGGGCCCAACATGATAAATTTAGTTAGTCACTTTAGTTAGTCTTTATGGTTTGTATATTTTGCAAAGGATACTGCGATTTTCCTTAGCGAGTCTCCATATTTTTTTTCTTTTCCTCTTATTTTTTCCTTTAATTTATCAATTGTTGTTAAAATTTGTCTTATTTTGGTTACGTCCTCCTCTTTTTATATTTAGTAAGTTGACAATTCAAATATCCTACATGTCAAGTTTATAATCACAAGATTCAAACGATATTTTATTATATTATACACATTTTTAATTTAGAACCACAAGATTCGAAAGTCTATATTTATTTCTTAAATTTCGTGTCTAGTCAAACTTAGACAATTAAATTGAGACAGAGGGAGTACATGTCAAAAGAAGGAAATGAAAGAACAATTGAGACATTGCGTACACGTGAGAACTTAAAAAGTAAACACACAGAGGTAGAATTAATGTTCAACTTCTTAAATGTACACATGTTAGTCTCGACTTAGAGTACAATTTCAGTTGTTTTTTGTACAACTTATTGTTATTGTGTTCGTCCACCTTGGGCGTTTGTTGTTAAATAAAAAATAATTGTCTTATTTTGGTTATGTCCTCCTCTTTTATATTTAGTAAGTTGACAATTCAAATATCCTACATGTCAAGTTTATAATCACAAGATTCAACGGATATTTTATTATATTATACACATTTTACATTTTTAATTTAGAACTATAAGATTTGAAAGTCTATCTTTATTTTTTAAACTCCGTGTCTAGTCAAACGTAGACACTTAAATTGAGACAGAGGGAGTATATGTCAAATGAAAGAAATGAAAGGACAATTAAGACATTGCGGACCTGTGGGGACTTAAAAAGTAAACACACAAGAGGTAGAATTAATGTTCAACTTCTGAAATATACATATGTTAGTCCCTGCTTAGAGTACAATTCAGTTACTGTTTGTACAACTTATTGTTGTTGTGTTCGTTCACCTTGGGCGTTTATATATAATAAGAAAAATATAGAATAGAAAAATAGACATATATTTTTAGTAATGTGACCAAGTAATATGAGACGAAAGGAGTACTTCATTTATTAATTCTTAAAAAACGTGAAAAGTCAAGTATAGTAATGTGGCCAAGTAATATGGGACGAAGGGAGTACTTCATTTATTAATTCTTAAAGCCAAGTAATATGGGACGGAGGGAGTATTTTATTTATTAATTCTTAGAGAACGTGAAAAGTCAAAAGTGAACAACTAAAAGTGCACGGAGGAAATAAATATGTGTCGGAGAATTAAAATTGAAGTGCGTGCGTGTATACATGAGAAGAGAATAAATATTCAGTACTATGACATATGTCCACATGGGATTTATTAATTCTTAAAGAACGTAAAAAGTCAAAAGTGAACAAGTAAAAGTGCACGGAGGAAATAAATTTTTGTAGGAGGATTAAAATTGAACTTTGAAGTGCATACGTGTATACATGAGAAAAGAATAAATATTCAGTACTATAACATATATCCACGTGGGATTTATTAATTCTTAAAGAACGTGAAAAGTCAAAAGTGAACAATTAAAAGTATACAGAAGAAGTAAATTTATGTAGGAGAATTAAAATTGAACTGCATACATCTATACATGAGAAGAGAATAAATATTCAGCAAGAACGTGAAAAATCTAAAATGAACAAGTAAAAGTGCACGAAGGAAATAAATGTATCGGAGAATTAAAATTGAAGTGCATACCTCTATACATGAGAAGGGAATAAATATTAAATATTATGACATATGTCCACGTGAGATAAAAAAGTAATTAGTTAAAGTGTACGAGTTATATAACTTTTGGTACAAGCATTCATTGCGTGTACAATTTATAAAGCTTTTCGTACAAGCAGTCAATGCTGTGTTGATCCCTCTTCTACACTTATATATAATAGAAATATAGTGACAATATAAATATAAGGGTTAATAAGTTACATATACTGACAATATATATATATATATATATATATATATATATATATATAAGAGTTATAAGTACTTTTGATCCTTCCGTTGTAGGTGAATTTTGATTTTAGTCTTTATGATATCTAACTAAGCATATTAAACCTTTAATTAATTGAATTGTGCATTATTTATCCCTTCGCTTGTGAATATTCACATATTACCATAATTATAATAGTTCGGTCACCACTTAATTACTCATGGGTTGTATTACTCAATATTTCTCGGTAATATATGTTATATAAATAGTCAAATACAAAATAGTTCTACTTGAAGCTGGGACCAAAAACACACATTTCAATTGTTCGAAGATTAAATATGTTAAGTCATATATCACAAGGACCAAAAGTAGAGTCATATCATAAGGACCAAAAACAGAATTTATAAATAATTTAGGGACCAAAATACTATTATATCTATAAATAAATATATTTTACACTATCAATGCAGCCAAATATACTTTTACATATCAGATTAGCAATTAATTTTTTATCTTATAAATAGTTTAATTGCGTAAATAATTTCTTAATAGTAAGGGGTCGTTTGGTAGCTGGACAAGAGATAAATTATTTATGTATTAATAGCTGCTTTAACTTATACCATGTTTGGTAGCTCTTAAAGAGATACCTTATTCATGTATTAATTTATGCATACTTATATCGTGTTTGGTAGCTAGTTAGGAAGTAAGTTATTCATGCATAAAATTAGTACGATGTTTGGTTTGTAATTTAGAAACCCGCATAACTAATACATGTATAAGTTATGAGGGAATCTATGTATTATTTCATGCGAGATAGAAGATGGAATAACTAATACATGAATAAAAAGTTGAAATGACAATATTACCCTTATCATTCCCACTTAAATACTTTCCTTTTCTAAACAAATATTTTTGTATAATTTTTTAATATAATATTTTTTAAACAAATAATATTTTGAATTTTAATTATAAACAAATATTTTAATTTTTAAGAAGTATATAATATTACTAACTTTTAATATAACAAACCAACATTCAAAGAAATAAATTATGCATAACTTAACCTTGCATAACTAAATCATGCATAACTAATACCTGCATTACTAATACTTGCATAACTAATACATGCATTACTAGTATCTCCATAACTAATACCTGCATAACTACTACATACATTACTAATACCTGCATAATCCTAACCACCTACCAAACGACCCCTAAATGCATAAAACCTAAACTCCTGTCTCTAGCATTTTTTCAAGTGATAGGAGAATAAACTAGCTAGTACCGTGTAACCAATAGAAGTCATAAAAATAATAAAACTTGAACATCTTGATTAACCGAAAGTACCAAAGAAAGATGCCAACTTTTTTGTGCAATCTTGTATATGAAGTCTTCAAGTTATCACAATCTCCTTTAAAATGTGCCAGAAATCTATGGAAATAATTGACCATATTATGATATACATAGATATGATGACTTGTGATTTTATCATCTGGGTCGATCGAGCAGACAAAATGAATAAAATTGGTTCCTTACGTTTGGGGTAAATTTAAACCAGTCCTCTGAATATATTATTCAGCAATTTTGATCCTCTGAATTTGGTAACGTGAGTATTTTTGTGTCCATTAAATATCTAAGAATTTTTGGCAGTTAAATTTAACGAAACTTTCAATCAGACGCATTTTAATTTGATAAGGAATATTCTTTTACTCCCTCCGCCACATAATAAGTGTCATTTTGGCAAAAATAAAATAAATTGTCCTATAATAAGTGTCATATTGGGAAACCAAGACATACAACAACAACAACAACCCAGTGAAATCCCACATCTTGGGGTCTGGGTGGAAAACCAAGACATAAATAGACTAATTTTTTTTTCAACTCTACCCTTAGATAAAAACTAACAAGTTAAAGTAACATCTAAATGATGATTGAAAAAGCTACATAGTAACTTGATATAGTTGGATTCACAATGTCAAAAGAATTACTACTTGTGCATGCTCTAATCACGAGGAAAAAGTAATTTATCTTTATTATATAGGGGTAATTTAGTAAACTTCATATTACATTGTTGATTTTTTAATATGCGTATTTTTGACTAAGATGACACTTATTATGGGACAGAGGGAGTATATAATTGAGAATGTGCCACAGTTTGGTGGTGACTGATTGATTACCAATATCATCAGAAAACACAAAATGGTTAAATCTTTAATTCTACTTAAGAATGATGATTATAGGATCTATTATCAACAAACCAATTATCTTCTGATACCCACTTAATTAGTGATTACTCCCTCCGTCTCATATTACTTGACAACTTTACCATTTGCCTGCCTTTTACGAAATTATAAATAAAAGATGTATTTTACTACCTTATCCCTATCTCTCTCCAATAAATACATACTAATTAATATTGACTATTTTTAAGAACATTTAATACTAAGGGTAAGATGAAAAAGATTTAATTAATTTTATCTTGATTTTGTAAATGAACAAATAATTTGGGATATATATTTTTAGTAATGTGGTCAAGTAATATGGGACAGGGAAAGTATTATGAATAATAACGTGCAACAATTTGGGAATTTGCACCCATGACGATGAACACCAAAGTAATGAATTCGCGACTTTTCTAGGATAAAAAAAAAAAGTTGAATCAAACTAACACAAAAAAAAAAAAAAATACATAAGTAGGTTTTACGCACTAATTTAGTGCGTGAAAGGACCAAACTTCAAAAAAAGAAGTTTGGCCTTTCACGCACAAAATTTGTGCGTGAATGAGGCCTACAAAAAACACTTACATAGTCTACTAAATTAGGCCTACTTATGTGTTCTCTGTATCTATAAACATTAGGATGGTGACTCCTATCATTTTTTAATTACAAAAACATTGTATTTATGAAATGTAAAAAAATCAACGCCTTCACTTTTCTCGAGTCCGGAATCAAAATGCCCCCAAAAAAATCACTTTGAACCAAAATATTCCAATAATTTTTTTTTACAAAACCACTTTTAGCGCAGTAATTTACTGCGCTAAAGCAGTTCACGGAGACGGAGCCGTTAACTGCTTTAGCGCAATAAAATACTGCGTTATAGAAATAGTACCAAAAAAAATAAAATTGGCCAACTTTATTTTTTGCAACACTTGGTGTTTTTTTCATACTTTGACCAATGATTAGTAGTGTGTCAAGACTCCGAAACGTCAATATTTTATATAGAACCTGATATTTTTTTCTGCGTACAATAATGTAGGCCTAATACATCAAGGATACGTAGACGTTCGGATCGTCATTTTAGGGGTTGAAAAGGTGCCCGAAGTAAGTTTTGTTTGAAAAAACTTAGTGTTTTTTCCATACTTTGACCAACGATTAGTCGTGTGTCAAGACTCCGAAACGTCAATTTTTTATATAGAACCTGATATTTTTTTTGCGTACAATAATGTAGGCTCAATACATCAAGGATACGTAGACGTTCGGATAGTCATTTTAGGGGTTGAAAAGGTACCCGAAGTAAGTTTTGTTTGGAAACTTTAGAATGTTTTATTTTTTTAAGATTTTGATTTAAACGTGTTATTTTTTAATCAAGACATAACTTTATTTTGAATTTAAATATAATTCTAAAAAATATAGGGAGAAAAGCTAGTTGTAAAGTCGTCAAACTTTAGATGGTCATAACTTTGCGCTCGGACGTCCGTTTTACGCGTTTTTTTTTAACTTGCTTATTTTTTCGAGATATATGCGGATAAACTACCGCAAGGCAAAAAATAAAGTTGATCAATTTTTTTTTTGGTACTATTTCTATAACGCAGTAAATTTTTTACTGCGTTATAGATTTTTTTTTTTTATACTATTTCTATAACGCAGTATTTTACTGCGCTAAAGCAGTTAACGGCTCCGTCTCCGTGAACTGCTTTAGCGCAGTAAATTACTGCGCTAAAGATAGTTTTGTAACTTTTTTTTTTGTTAGGATATTTTGGTTCAAAGTGATTTTTTTAGGGGCATTTTGGTTCCGGACTTGAGAAAAGGGAAGGTGTTGATTTTTTTACATTTCATAAATACAATGTTTTTGTAATTAAAAAATGATAGGAGTCACCATCCTAATGTTTATAGATACAGAGAACACATAAGTAGGCCTAATTTAGTAGACTATGTAAGTGTTTTTTGTAGGCCTCATTTCACGCACAAATTTTGTGCGTGAAAGGCCAAACTTTGTTTTTTGTTGCAGTTTGGTCCTTTCACGCACTAAATTAGTGCGTGAAACCTACTTATGTATTTTTTTTTTTTTTTGTGTTAGTTTAATTCAACTTTTTTTTTTTATCCTAGAAAAATCGCGGATTCCAAAGTAACAGGAAGAGATAAGCAAAGATTTTAACATTTGGCACATATCCAATCTTCTTTTCCACTCTTCCTGTATTGAAACTGGACTTTGTAGTATGTAACTACGAATAATAATAATTACGCTGCAGCTATAAGGGGGTCAATTCAACATAAATTCTCACTGACCATCTGTTTCATCTGCATTATAACGATTCATCATAAATTAGCTAGTTATACACTGGTTGTCAGCCTACATTAATAGTCACCCTTCTTATCGAACTCAGACCGATAATGTAAGCAAGCTCAAACTGTCATCGAAGTTTAATCTATAACATAGCCTAAAAGAAAAAAGAAAAAAAGTTGAAGACTAGAAGGCATGTGTTGGCTTGAATGCTTCAGCTGATGATGTTAACGATGATAAACGAATTATCTTAGCAGTAAATTAATTATTATGTCGAATGTTGGGGAAGACATTCTCTAAATCCGTTCGAGTTTACATCTTTAAATTTGATGAATGCTATATTCCACGATAATGCAACAACTCATGTGTTTTTTAATTAAGCTCTTTCATTTAATTCCAACTTTCACAAAAGAAACTGAAGCTCTATACAAATTGCCTTTATGATTCCATTAAAAGAATATTATTACTAGCTTTGAATAGGCTACTTTCCTCCCTCCTTTGCCATTACCAAAGCAATTCAATTTTCACATAAAAAAATAAATAAATTAAGTTTAGATACTTCTATCGATTTCGACTTAAAATATGATTCAAACAACTACGAAAAATTCCAAAAAGAAAAAAAAAGAAGAAAAAGAATCTTAAATCTTCTCTTATTTAAAATTGACCACGAGTAATTGTATTGCACCTGAATTAAGTCTATTTTTGGGAGAAATCCAAACAAATTTGGAACTGCAACATGGCTAAAACCCTTTGATAGCAGCAACTGATAGGCAAATCTAGCATTTTTTCACCACCGAGAGGTGTGACGGGATAGAAAGAGATTCTTTCATCCTATTTAGAACTTCAAATTTGAGCACTGTGAATGAAGAAATCTCTTAAGCGCTCCTTTAAAGTTCTACATGACATGAATTTGAATTAGTCGAATCAGTGAGTTCCGAATACCAGATGATTATAAGAAAAGTAATAATGTGAAACCAAATAATTAAGTATACAATTACAAGGCCAATATACCCACTGATTTAGACTTGAACAATGAACACGATTTCTGTATGTGAAACCAAAGAGTTACTACAAAATGTTGTGCGAGTTATATATGTATATTAAACAGTACTCCAATCAACATCACGTTTTTGTTGATTTGTGTTATTTTGTTGATTTTCGAGGGGCGGCTTCATTAAATTAATCTTCAACACCTGCTTCTGATACATGATTAAGTTGACTAGCTTACTTTGGATTCCTCGATAGACTAATACATGAAACATTAATCATGTCGAAGTGATTTTCTTTAGATTATGTGAGATGAAAAGTAGACATTATTAAGGGTGTGTTTGGTATGATGGAAGTAATTTCACGGAAAAATGTTTGATTACTGAGTGGAAAATATTTTCTAGAAAAAATATATAATAAAGAGTAATGATAATATGAGCAAATTGAAAAGTGTTCTATGAAACTTTGAAGCACTAGGAACTAATAATAACATTTAAATTTTAGTTGAAGTAATATGAAGTTAAAAGTTTAGATAGTTATAAGATAAATGACTTTCGCTCATGAGCGAGGAAAGTCAATTTCCTTCTTTTAATGAAAAATATTTTTCAAAATATAACTTCCTTCGTACCAAATATCGGAAAATGACATCATCGTAGAAACACTTTTTTTGGAACTCATTCTGGGGTAAATGCATGCATCCCACTAATTAAGCCTTTTTTTCCCCTTATATGATTATGTTGTGGACTTAGTTAAGGAAGAGAAACACAAGTTATTGGAATCTAAAGGGAAAAACACCATAAAACTGTAGTTTTACCTTTTCACTTAACTTCGTTACTTAACTCCTTAGGCACATTCATCACATGAAATAGGAGAAAAGAAGTTAAAAAGAAATGAGTGTATATTTCCTTTTCCCCTAATTACTATGTTATTTTAACCCTTGAAAAATTGTGCGTACATACGGTATTTAAAGTTCTACACCAAAAGAATAAATACATTTGGTTAAAGGTTTATTGACATATACTTTTATCACTTAATCTTTACTTTAATTTTATGCATTTTGATTTCAAATTATCACTTGCTTATGTTAAAGTAATGTAATTTAATGTATGTATAGCGGCTGTGAGAGCAAGTTTGTTTTCCTAACTAGACAAACAAATATACTAGTTCATTTGTCATTATATAAATCAGCCCTTAGTACTGTTGTGTGACTCATAACAGGAGAAATGGTGGATGACAATATGTGGTCTTTTTTTTTTTTTTTGTTTTTTGTTTTTGGGAAGTCAAAAGAATTAATCCCCTTATAGTTAGAATATTAATCTTTACTCTGTCATTAATTAAATTAAAACCTTATTAACACCGAAATGGTCTTTGCTTTACTCCCTCCGTATGACTTCTTTTTTGGTGACATTCCAATACATTTGAGACGTGTTCCAATTGTAATAGTGTATCATTTATCGATATTTAGGTACTAAACAACCTTTGTAAGCATTCAGAATTTAATCCTATTTGTTAACTCAATGTGATATTTTGAAGATTAACACACAGAATTTAAGAAAAAAGTTAAGAAATCAAGAAGATTAGAGTAGAGCATTGAAGAAGAAGAAGTATCTGTTTTAGAGAGAGAATTATTCATTCATTTGTATCAATGATATGTGTATATTGTGGTATACATCAATACATATACAGAGGATTAATCTAACTAATCATTTCTTAGCTAACTAACAACAATTAAGATCCTAACTAACTATTAACTAATTGATCAGGAAGTTAGTTAATATAACTTCTACAGTTTACATATTGGTCCTTCTAGTTTCTATCATTTTACACTTTGATGGTTCTACACTCCCCCTCAAGCTAAGTAATTGGATACTTCAAAGATATTCAACAGACCTAGCTTGGAACACAAAAAATCGTGCTGAACTTTTGTAACACCTTTGGTTAATATATCTACAGGCTATTCATGAGTTGGTATATATTTTGTTGACACCTGTTACACCCTGTATCTTCGAAGAAGCACTTATCAAATTTGAAACGTAAGAACATTGAGTTATGGCTAAGCAAAATCACTTTGGAATGTAGGAGCAAGCATTATTAGGTATATTTAATGAGTGAAGGATGTATATAAGGTATGCTGGAAGGTTTTATAAGGAAATGAGTGGAAGAAATGGAGTAGTACAACTTTGGAGAAAGGATGGGTGAAGTTTGTGTGAAAATTTTGGCCCAACTTAGGGGACGAATATCTCTTAGCATATGAAGTATTTTGAAGTGAAACAAAAAGTCTAAAATGAAGTTCGTCGAGTCTAGTTTCCAACGCAAAAAACCGCTCGTCGATAAGACATTGGAGTAGAGAATTATGGACGTTACAAGTTCAGCTGACAAAGCAGAAACGCGTGCTACAGTACTGCTACAGTAACCGACTTGCTACAGTAACTGCTACAGTACTGTTACAGTAAAACCGACCCGAATTTGACCCCTATATAAAAGGTAAAAACCTCTTTTTTTCACCAGATTCTGCCCAGAAATTTCTAGAAATCATTAGAGAAAGTGAGGGTATCAAAAAGTGGGCAATTTTCAAGTGGCGGAATATTAGTTTAGGTCCGGATAGTGCGTGGTTGTGATTGTAGTCTTGTTTTGCGGTGGATTTTAGCGTGGATATTGAGGATATTGCTATTTTAACAAGAATAAGGTATGAATTTCTTTCTATTTACGTTAATGCCAGTTTATTCTCGGAGACAAAGTCGTTAAATAATTGTATAGTAAGTTGGTTAGCTATGGAAGTTGGAAAACAGCGTGTGGGCTGTTTTATGGCACATGTTGGTGTTGAAAGTGATGTTGTTAATGTTGGTATTGATGTTGTTGGTTGCTGAATTACGATTTTGGGCTAGACATATAAACAGAGGAGATGTTGTCGAACTTTCGGCAGATTCTAGAAAGATTTATTTAGAGGCTTAAGATAAGTATATGACAATGGTCCTAATTATTGTATGAATTCCCTTGATTGTAGATTTGCGAGTCCGAGAAGTAGAAGTTGAGCGAATAGATAAGCTTCAAGGTATGTTAAGGCTTGTCCCTTTCTTTCAAAGACATGATTCCTATGGTATGATTCCATAACCTCCTTGATTTCAAAAGCTAGAAGTTTATGACTCTTAAAGCTTCTTATGATGTAAAAAATGAGAATGTTTTTATGAGGATTACATTGAGGATGATTTTATGCTTAAAGGTCTCAAATATGATTTCAACGATGATGTAAAAATGTTAAGCTATTTCATGATTTTCTCGATTAATTTCATTGTTGTTGATCTCACCTTATAAATTGTTCCTTCAAGGTGGGATAGAGCGATAGTTTTTAGTTGAACTCCTACGCATGTCATGAGTATAATATATGTATATAGCTATTTTGTGACATTACAGAGTTCTATTATTTCATTTTGATTATGCACTGCACTCATTTTCATTCTTCATGTATATGTAAGGCACAGTTGACAGGAGTCTGGAACCATAATAGCCCTATAAAAATCATTTTGAATCAAAATACCCCAACAAAAAAAAAAGTTACAAAACTACCTATAGCGCAGTATTTTACTGCGCTATAGCACTAACGGAGACGGAGCCGTTAACTACTATAGCGCAGTAAATTACTGCGCTATAGTGTCTATACAGAGCTGCTATAGCGCAGTAAATTACTGCGCTATAGTGCCTTTTTTTTTCAATCCTTTTAGTTAACCCTTCTTCCATTACACTTTTTAACGTATTTTGACCATAGATTAATCATGCTTCGCGACCCCAAAACATCAATATTTTATATAGAACCCTACTTATTTTTGTGCGATTAACAAGGTAGGATCAATACATCAAGGATACGCAAAAGTTCGGATGGCCGTTTTAGTGGCTGAAAAGTGCTCGAACGCCATTTTCGTTTGAAGGTTCGACAACATTATCTTGAAACTCTTTGCGAATACTTAAATTTGTTCATCAATAATTAATCAAAAGTTTCTCAAAATGACAGCATTCATACAAAAAAAAAATAAACTTAATTAAATTGCACCATTCATTCATAACCTTGAGTAGATGAAAATACTTAACATACTAATATTCTTCAAAATAACAGCATAATCATAAATTAAACTTAAAACTAAAATCACAACATTCTTAATCATCATCAGAGTACAAGTCCTCAATATCGTCCTCAGAAAAATATTGGCGGTTTCTTAAGACACATCTTTTTTCAGTAGCAGTTAGTTCTCTACCAGTTGATGATGCTTGTTCTTCGGCCAACTTTAGCATGTAAAATCTACAACGTCTTGCCAGCATTCTGTTGTTTTCCTTTCTAATTCTTTGCACGGCAAACTCGCAACTTTCTGGACCTACTTGAGGCATGGTTAAGGAGTACCTTGTTGGGTTTGGAGCGTTGAGATTTTCCAAGTCACGAACAAGACGTTCTGATTCGGCAAGCCGATGTGACCATTCTCGACGTAAACCGCAATAATATTCCCGTGGATCTGAATATTTCACACTGCATAAATCATCATTACGCTCTATAAGAAGGTGGGGATTTAGCTCATCTAGTTTGAAATCACTGGTATCGCTCGAAAAACTACTATGATTTGACTTTCATCATCACTGCTATTTGGTTCTTTTGGAAGGATTAAAGACCAAGGTGAGTTTCTACTGCTTGACATTGAATAATATGGTGTAGTCTATTAAGAAAAGAAAGGGCTATTTATATAGTTGCAAACCCCCAAGAACCCTCCGAGGGGGGGGGGGGGAGGGTCTTAATGACCCTACCTACTTACCTTCTTGTAAGAAAAATATTAATCTTCATCGGACATTTCACAGTCCGAATCCCACTTGGATCTAAATCTTGTGCTACCATGTATACCATATTCTACCCTATGGTAACGTATTTGCATCTGATTGTTCTCTTCGCGAAAACGATTAAGAGCCAAATTAAACTCTTTTGGAGTTTCGCGAGGCATTGACATAGCACGTTTTTTTGGGCGTTTAAGCCCTACTGACGCTAACTTGTGCTCCAGTGCTTCAGCTTCCCTAACACGCCAATCCCACTCCTCTCTCATTTTATTATTGTATTCTCGATTGAATCTGTCGTTAGGATTATTTGAGTAATGAAAATCATCATCACTTAGTTCCCATGTCCTACCCATTGCTTCAAAGATGTTTGCTGCAGTAAACGATATAACACGATTAATATCTCTAAATTGGTCAAAAAATGACATCTTAACTCAATTTTGTGTGGAATGTTGCGTTTGTAACAGTTAGTCGTCAAATTACATTATATAAAGTTTGATTCGAACTATTTTTGCACGTGAGGTGATGTTTGTGCAGCAGCATAGCGCAGTAAAATCATGCGTTATATAATATAACGCATGATTTTACTGCGTTATTATACAAGGCCTCAATAACGCATTAATTTACTGCGTTATAGTGCTATAACGCGGTAAATTAATGCGTTATGCGGTTCTCCATCCATTATTTGATTTGACGTAACACTGCAAAACACTGTAATTGCATGCATGCGTTAGTCCTATTAATACCGAGTTTTAACTAGTTTTATCATTCTGTATAAGGCAAAAAAAGCATAAAATTTTAAGTTTCAACTAGTTTTATCATTCTGTATTCCTCCTCAGTTATTCAAAATATGACAGATTTTCCAAGAATTAAAGTTTCTTTATTCTGGGACGGACAAATTTTATTCGAGGAAAATAATTTGCGCTACGATTCTCCCCCAAAATACCATGTTAAGTTTCCACTTGACTTAAAATTCTCAAAACTACTCCAAGCCTTGTATAATAGACTACAAGTTAGTAGAAGTGATTTTGATCTAAGTATAATTGGAAAATATCCAGTGTCATTTACGCCGCAAGGTGTAACTAGTTATGGACAGTGGTACATTCAAGACGATGATTCTTTGACTGATTATTTGAAGGCGTCGTATGATTATAGGCGATGCATAACTTTAAACGTCCTTGAAATGTATATCGAAAATGTGCCCATTAATCGACTTGAATTCATGGCTAGGGCTCCTCAGGAAGCCCGAAATAGCCCTCGTCGGGAAGCCCCGTCTATAATTCAGGCCGAAGTCTCTCAAGCGGAACCTACTTATCAACAAAATTACCCTGATATGAGTACCTATGAAAGCATCTTGACTAGCCAAATGCCTCTGGATAGATTAAGTCAGCAATTTGACGGGCAGTGGTAAATATTCATTTTTTACAATATTATTATTATTATTATTATTATTATTATTATTATTATTATTATTATTATTATTATTATTATTATTATTATGTGTAGTGGCACTTGAATGCTGCTAATGATGTCGATTATATTATTTAGGGGTTATACACCTGATATGGATCATATCGACGGTCTCCTCAATCGGGGTGGAGGAATCAGGTTGGAACATCCTCAGCCTATCCAACAACTCAAAGCGATGGACCTTCCTCAAGTTTCGGTGCAATTGATTACTATCGGTACGTCTATTTTTTTAACATCAATAGTGTTATTTGATGTGTAGTAGTTAAAACATCCTAATTTCTAATGTAGGGAGAATGTGGTGGTTGCACCAAATTATAGGCAAAGGACTGCTATGGATGGTCCGGATTATCCGAATTATATAGTGACATCACCCAGCGATAGTGAGAAAATACCTAATGCGGAGGAAAGTGACGATGAGCAAAGTGACGATGAGATTGAGGTTGGAATTAATCCTCAACACCAATTAGAACTGTTGCAAGACATGATGGACAGTCCGGTACACGAGGAGGAACTGAATTCACAGCAACCATTTGAACAGCAAGAGTCGACTCCGGTTCAGCCGCAAAGCCAATTTCAACAGCAAGAGTCGACACCGATTCAGTGGCATTTCGATGAGATCCCCTATCTTGATCATCTTCAAGATCGCCCAGATGCCTTTGTGTTTACTAGGGATGATGATCATGTTCGGCGAAGTTTGTGGAAAGAGCCAGTGGATCTTTTAAAACATAAGGTTAATATTGAAAAAGGGATGATTTTCAGCTCAAAAAAATCATTGCAAAGGGCTGTTAAGATTTATTGCATCCAGGGGATGAGGGAGTTTAAAGTTGACGATTCCACATGAAAAGTTTGGCGATTGGTCTGTAAGCGAAAATATCAAGGCTACGAATGGATGCTTCGTGGTAAGGAAACTGCTGAAAAGATGTGGACTATTTCAAAGTTCTACACAAAGCACACTTGTGATATGGGTGACCTCCCAGATGATCATTGCAATCTAGATACTAATTTGATTGCGCGTGTATTAGTTGCCGACATTGGTAAAAACCCAAGGTATCCTCTTCGCCTAAGTTTATTTTATTTTTGGTGTTAATATAATGTTCGTCGTTGTTACATGCTGATATTTCAACTTTTTCAGGTACCCTATTAAAGATTGTATTACAACCGGCCTGAAAGTATATAGCAAAACTGTTACTAGGAGAAAGGCGTATCTTGGGCGTAGGCGTGCACATGAGATAGTCTACGGCAATCGGGAGGGCTCTTTTAAGAAGTTGCCGAGATACATGGCGGCTCTACAACATTTCAATCATGGTACTGTTGTTGAATGGAAACTCAAATCGAAACCTGGTGTGCCCGGTAATATTTTTGATTTTGTGTTTTGGGCATTCAAACCATGCATTGATGGTTTTGCTCATTGTTGGCCTGTAATATCAATAGATGGAACGCATGTGTATGGGAAGTATGACATAAAGCTGCTAATAGCAGTTGGAATGGATGCAAATGGAGCTATATTCCCTCTAGCTTTTGCAGTTGCAGCTAATGAGAGCATTAGTACGTGGGGTATGTTTTTGGACTACTTAAGGCAACACGTTATTAAGGATCGCATGGGAATCTGTGTGATATCAGACAGAAATGCTGGCATATTGCACAATATGTTCAATTTGCAGGGGTGGCAGCCACCCTTTGCCTACCATGGTTATTGTTTAAGGCATTTGAAGGCAAACTTCCAAAAGGCATATCGAATCCCAGCACTTTGCAACTGGATGTGGGCGGCTGCAACAGAGCATCAAGAGAAGAAGTTTAACCTGCAGATGGACATTATTAGGCGGGCGAATGAGGAAGCCTTCCACTGGTTGAATGCAATTAATAAAGACAAATGGACATTACACCAGGATGAAGGTAGGCGATGGGGTATGCTGACAACAAATAACTCTGAGTCATTCAATGGTTTGTTAAAATCTGCACGCGGACTACCTGTCACCGCAATGGTGAGAATGACATTTAAGCAGGTTGTGGAGCGGTTCTTCACTAGATCAAAAGAGGCCAAAGCATATGCAACAGAAGGTCTAAGATGGTTGCCAAAACCGTCAAAACTGTTCGAGCACCACAAATATAAGGCTCAGAAACATAACCGGATGGAGTACAACCCTGCAGAGCGAATATTTGAACTCACAACAAGTGTACACCAAGGTAAAGGAGGTAACGTCCACACAATTTGTGAGATTCCAAGAACATGCACATGCGGCAAGTGGCAATCATATCACATGCCATGTTCTCATGCCTTCAAGTGTTTCATCACAATAGGAAAGAACGCCTCCTAGTACATGGTTGAGGAATATACAGTTGAAAATTATACAAGAACATATGCTGGAAGGTTCTACCCACTTGGCAGTGAGAGTTATTGGCCACCGGATCCATTTTCAATGGTCGCAAATAAAACATTTATCCGTAAATTCAGAAAGAATGTATACTCGCGTATTCATAATGAAATGGATGTTCCACCGGGGAGATACACTCGAAAATGCTCATTTTGCAATTATGTTGGTCATGATAAGCGCAAGTGTCCCTTACAACATGGTGGTCAAACTACATCTCGCGGTGGAAGTACCTCTCATAGTGGAGGAAACTTTCGTGGTGGAAGTACCTCTAGCGGTGGCACGTCTAGCGGTGGTGGGCGAAGATCAACTCAAGGGCATTAATTGATGAATGTTTTTTAAGATTTTTTCTTACTTTGATGATTGTATGATTATGCTGTTATTTTGAAGAATATTAGTATGTTAAGTATTTTCATCCACTCAAGGTTATGAATGAATGGTGCAATTTAATTAAGTTTTTTTTTTTTTTTTGTATGAATGCTGTCATTTTGAGAACCTTTTGATTAATTATTGATGAACAAATTTAAGTATTCGCAAAGAACTTCAAGATAATGTCACCGAACCTTCAAACGAAAATGGCGTTCGAGCACTTTTAAGCCACTAAAACGACCATCCGAACTTTTGCGTATCCTTGATGTATTGATCCTACCTTATTAATCGCACAAAAATAAGTAGGGTTCTATATAAAATATTGATGTTTTGGGGTCGCGAAGCATTATTAATCTATGGTCAAAATACGTTAAAAAGTGTAATGGAAGAAGGGTTAACTAAAAGGGTTGGAAAAAAAAAACAAAGGCACGATAGCGGAGTAATTTACTGCGCTATAGCAGCTCTGTATAGACACTATAGCGCAGTAATTTACTGCGCTATAGTAGTTAACGGCTCCGTCTCCGTTAGTGCTATAGCGCAGTAAAATACTGTGCTATAGGTAGTTTTGTAACTTTTTTTTTTGTTGGGGTATTTTGGTTCAAAATGATTTTTATAGGGCTATTATGGTTCCGGAATCTGACCTTTGTTGTGTATATTTATAAGGCACAGTTGACAGGGGGTGACGCTGTGACCTTTGTTGTGTGTATATATGACACAGTTGACAGGGGATGACGCTGTGACCTTTGTTGTGATGTGTATATGTATGGCACAGTTAACGGGGGGTGACGCTGTGGCCTTTGTTGTGATGTGTATATGTATGACACAGTTGACAGGGGGTGACGTTGTGGCCTTTGTTGTGATGTGTATATGTATGGCACAGTTGACAGGGGGTGACGCTGTGGCCTTTGTTGTGATGGGTATATGTATGGCACAGTTGACAAGGGGTGATGCTGTGGCCTTTGTTGTGATATTTCTATGAATATATGTGTTTCTTTGATATAGCTGTGCTGATGCATTTATTTTGCATATTCATTGACATGTCTCAAATGTTTTCTAGGATTTTATGTACATGTTGATTTCATGCCTTACATACTCAGTACACTATTCGTATTGACCCCCTTTTTCGGGGGTTGCGTTTCATGCCCGCAGGTATAGACACTCAGTTCGGTGATCCTCCGGTTTAGGACTTCAGCTTAGCTGCTTGGAGGGCTCTAGTGTTCCGGAGCTCGAGTCGTTTTGGTACGGATCCTTTGACATAGGCTTTGTTATACTCTTAGAGGTCTGTAGACATATGTGGGTTACGTATATACGGCTTGATCAGCTTTGCAGATGTAGTTCGTTTTGGATATTCCGTGCATAGTGGCAGCCTTATCGGCTTGTATATTTTGTCATGTTTGGTTAGCTGTGGCTTCTCAAGAGACAGGTTCTTTTTGATGTATGATATGATGAGTTTACAGCGTGCTTTTACAGATTTCCATATTGTTTCCAGTTTCGGTTTGATCATATCTAGCAGGCTCGTATACGGGTGTCCAGTTCGGGCACTGGTCATAGCCCATCGGTTTGGGTCGTGACAACACCATTCCTTGTAGAATCTTTTCTCTAATAAAGTGACAGTTTATCTCAATGTGTTCAGTTCTTTCATGATACTGGGTTGGTCGCAATTTGAATTGCAGCCTTGCTGTCACTTAGGATTTCAACTGGACTGTTTATCTGAATTCCAAGTTCCTTGACAAGACCAAGTAACCATACCAATTCTGATATAGTAGTTGCAATGCGTCTGTACTCAGCTTCAGCACTGCTTCTGGTTACTGTTGTTTACTTCTTTGACTTCCAAGTTATCAACGAGTCTCCTAGTTTGATGAAGTAACCAGTGACCGATTTCCTTGATATAGGACATGATGCCCAATCTGAATTACAATATGCAGTTATAGTTTTCTCACTTTTGGTGGATAATAACACACCTTGACTAGGTTGCTTCTTCAAATACTTCACAATTCTTACTACAGCCTCCATGTGAGATTGTTTACGACTTTATAGAAATTGACTTAGTGTTTGTACACTATAAGTTATATTTGGTTCGGTCATAGTAAGGTAAAGTATTTTACCTATCAATTTCTAATAAGATTCTTGATCAACAAGTGGGTCTTCTTGACTGGTAATTGAGTCTTCCTCAATGAGTGATTGTTTTAGATGATCGTCATATTGTTCAGTAGTTAGCTTTATGCTAGTTTCTATAGGTGTTGATGAAGGCTTTGCTGTTGATACTCCAGTTTCAGAAATAAGTTCTAATGCATACTTTCTTTGATGCATTAGAATTTCTACTTTTGATCTAGCAAATTCAATTCCAAGAAAATATTTCAATTCACCTAGGTCCTTCATTTTGAAAGCATTCTGCAATATTTCTTTAGTGTCCTTGATCAACTTCAAGTTGCTTCCTGTTATGAGCATGTCATCCACATACACAAGTACTATAGTGATGCCTTCTTCTGATCTCTTGGTAAAGTATAAGTGATCATATTAACCTTGCTGAAACTCTGCTTTTAATAGTGCTTCTGTCAGTTTGGAATTCCATTACCTAGGAGCTTGCTTTAATCCATACAAGGATTTAATGAGCCTACACACTCTTTTCTCCCCTGGCTCTTGAATCCTTGTGGAAAGTCCATGTATATTTCATCAAAAACATTACCTTGTAAGAATGCATTAAACATATCCATTTGATGAATGTGCCAGTTGTTCATATCTGAGAGTGCAAGTACAGTTCTAACAGTCTTCGTTTATACGACAGGACTGAATGTTTCATGATAGTTAATGCCTTTCTTTTTACTCTATTCTTTAGCCATAAGTCTTGCTTTGAACCTCTCAATATCACCATTTGCTTTATACTTAATTATGTATACCCATTTGCACCCTATAGGAGTTTTACCTTCTAGTAAAGTTACAATTTTCTAAGTGTTGTTGTTTTCCAAATCTTCTATTTCAGTCTGCATAGCCTCCACCCATCTTGAATCTTTGACAGCTTCCTTGTAAGTAGTAGGTTCAGTTTCGCTTGAGACTGATGCTATGTATGCTTGATACTTTGAAGAAATCCTATCATAAGATAAATATTTGTTGATAGCATAAGGAACATCCTGATGAATGTTCAGATTTACAAATCTTTCATCCACACATGAGGCTTTTTACCTCTTTCAGATCTTCTTTCAGGCTGAATGGTAGTGTTGATAGGTTGGATTTGTCTTTCTATAGTTGTGGAGGAATCGGTTGTGTGATTTGTCTGGTTTCCATTGGTTGTTGTATGTCACTTGGATTGGTAGATATAGTCTTAGGTAATGTAGATTGTTCAGTATGGTCATTTTCACTTGATGGGATTGGTATATTGTTCAGTAACTTGGATTTGAGAGTTGGTTGTAGGTGAGTAGTTTGATATCCGATCAGTTATAAGATATTCAAAATTTCCTTTCGAAAAAATAAGTTCAGCAGCTGTATTGTCTTAAGACATGAAAGAAAAAGTATCCTCTCTAAACTCAACATCTCTATTGACAAATATCAGTTTTTCATGAATGTCATATAGCACATAACCCTTTTTTGTAGCAGAATAGCCCATATGCATAGAAATTTTGGACTTAGTTTTCAATTTATCATGTTCATTTACTATTTTAGCATAGCAAAGACAACCAATGACTCTCAAATGAGTAACTAGTGGTTTTTTGTTATATAGTATTTCATAAGGAGTCTGATGTTTAATAACAACACTGGCATTCTGTTGATCAAGTAAACTCTATCCTGCACACACAAATCCCAGAATTTTATTGGTATTTGACTTTGAAATCTAAGTGCTCTAGTTACCTCTAAAATGTTCCTATGTTTTCTTTCAGCAACACCATTCTGTTGAGGTGTATAAGCGCAACTAGTTTGATGTATAATTCTCGTGGATTTAAACGACTTGTCACAAATTGAATTTACAAACTCAGTTCCATTATCTAATCTAAATGCTTTAACTGTTTTATCAAATTGAGTTTTTTCATATATGAGAAACTGCTGAATGGCTACACATACATCAGCCTTGAGTTTAAGTAGAAAAATCCAAGTCATTCTAGAGAAATAATCAACAAGAGTTTCGAAGTATTTGTTTCCATCATATGTAGCAGTCTTATAAGGGCCCCAAATATCCATATGAATCATTTCAAAACATGCAGAAGTTTTTATAATACTAAAATGAAAAGGCTGTCTAGTCTGTTTTGCACAAGGGCAAACAATACATTCTTGAATAGTTTGAACAATGTTATCTAAGGAAACATTCAACACCTTATTCAGAGTTCTAGATGATACATGGCTAAATCTTCTATGCCACAATTTCACATTAGCAGTAGAATCTATATCCTCAGCTTTGTCAGTTGTTGTAGTTAAATCCTATTCTTCTGTTGTATCTAAATGCTTGATTGACCAATATGTATAGTCCATTTTCCTCTTTACCAATTTTCTTCACTTGTTCATTCCTAAGATCCTAAAATAGACAGAAGCCAAGAAAGAAATTGACTGAGCAACCTGACTCTCTAGTTACTTTTGAAATTGAGATCAGGTTAAATTTAAATTGAGGTATGTGGAACACATTACTTATTGTACTTCTATCTGATAAATTTCTTGAACCAGTAGGAGTAACTAATGTTGTGTCCCCATTTGGTAAGTATACTTCTTTTGGTTTGCTAGGCTGGGTAATAGACTACTTATTTAACAGTTTTAAGTCTGACACCAAATGATTAGTGGCACCTGTATCAATTATCCATTCTTCCCAACTTTTACAAGCTAATAGTGCAACACTTAAAGCACAAAAAAGATTTTTACCCGATGCAATTGCAGCAAAGAAGGCTGCATCAAGATTGTTTCCTTTAAGCAGGCTTATAATCTGTTCATACTGATCTTTTGTGAAAGGATATGCTCCTCCTGTTGGAACACCATGGTTCTGATTAACTTTGTTATTCACCACTTGATTTTGAGACTGAATATCAGCATTTCCTTGATCTGTTAACATACTACTCCCATCTGCTATCACATTGTGTTACATCCCGCGTTTTTGCGCATTTGAGAAAGCTGGGATAATCCTTCCTTGTAGGAAATAAGGCTATGTTTCTACTTTATTTACCATAAGTGTGATATTCATGAAGAATATTGTTGCGGAAATGCGAAAGAAGGCCAAGGGCAAAAATTGGAATTTCGAAAATTAGTTTCGGAAATTACAAAACGGGATTCATAACCAATTGGGCTCAAAGAAAATGGATGAAAAACTAAGGCCCAATTCAAGGGCTTGACCGGCCATGGTCCAAAAGTGAATAGCCCAAGCCCATGATTTTATTTAATTAAAGGCTAGCAAATAAATATAAGGGACCATTTATCACTTCTTCAAGAAGTTTCAAGAACACCAAGTGAGAGCAAAAACAAAAGAGGGGTTTCGGCTAGGAGAGGAGAGGAGAAGATCAATAAATCTTGTTCAAAAAAAATTGTTCTTTATGTATTTCTACCAATTCAAGTGTTCTCTTCAACATGGTATAATTATTGAGGTAAGAAAACCGTTCATTCTTGCAAACTCACAATTGTAGTCAAGTGGAAAAGTTTGAAGAAAAATTAAGAATTTCTCTTCCTTTATATGCTATGAATGGTTTAGTATGTTGTAGTATGTGGGAAAGAATGAAATTCAAAAGAAAGTTGGGTGTGTGTTGTAGCCGTGCATGGTGTGTGCATGTGTGGCCGTGTATTTGTTGTAGAATGTAAGGGGTGATGGATTAATTTTGTGTAGTAGGTTGCTTGCTATTGTAATGCATGGAAAATGGAAGAAAATATATGAAACTATGGATGTAGTGTTGTGGCCGTAGGGCATGGTAAATTGGAGAGGAGTTGAATACATTTTTAGTTAGCATGTTAATTGTGTTCTTGTGATGCTTGCTATGTGAATATAGATAAAATGATGCAAGTTTGTATTGGAATGGAGTGTAGGAGTTTATGCCGTTTTAGTACGATTTTATGTAAATATGGAAATGGAAGTCGTTAAGGTGTAAATGATTATGATTGTTAATGAAGTTGGAAGGTAGAAACATGTTATGAATATGTATGTTAAAGATTAGAAGTTTTGGATGATTTATGATTTTGGTGGAAAGATGGTATATTTTGTATGTCTTATGAATATATTGTATAAATGATAAGAAATGCTTCCAAATTTCATTGTAATGATCTTGATTGATGATGAGCATGAAAACGTTGATATTGATTGGGAATATAAAGTCGGAATGAAGGTTAAGACATTAGGTTGGAAAAAAGGGTTAGTGTGCCATGTTGTGTGTTTTGTAGCGATTGATGTTGATGTTGTTGTTGGGTTGTGTTGATTGTTTTGACCATGTTGAACTTTTGGGGATGTCATATGTATAAAGGAAATGCTGCCGAAATTTCGGTAGGCAATATGTGTTTAAGTTTGGAGTCTTAAGGTTTGAAATTAACAATTGGTAAACTTGACCATTTCTAGATTTTGGACGAAATTGGGATTGAAGCCAAGCGAGCGTAAGGCGCAATCGAGGTATGTAAAGCCTACCTTTCCTTCTTTTGGCATGTCCTAGTTATACTAGGTTAAGATCGGACCCTCGGGGATAATTCTGTTCTTGGAAATCCAAGTTTAATTTTGGCCACTATTCATTCAGCGCAATTGAAACCTATTCCTTACATTTGGTTGAAAGAATGTTCAAACCTTCCTATCTTTTGCTATTGTGTCCGAATCTCTCCGAAACTTTCGTAGATGGCTTTATGGAGCCTAAAGTCTGTGATTTGTGTCCGCCGCTTCGATTTGACTCAAGGTGGGGCCGCAAGCCCCGAGGCTTCCCTTATTTGGTTTGTTTGGCTCATTTTCGTCCGATATGAAAAGTAATCATTTGCCTATGACTCAAAGGTCCGTTTGAAATTTCCTATATCGTTATTGAACGTTTGCACTATGAATGATGTTAGATTTTCGGAAAATGACCTGTGAATTGTTTTTCAAAGGTTTTGCAGTTTGGAACTTCGTAACTTCCATATATTAACTTTGATCGACCTGACTCCTACTCCGAGCCTTCTGGCGTCGGTATATGCCTATATGTAATTATATGTCGAGTCCTGTAATTTACTTTTGATATGCATATGGTTTCTGCACTACTCCGTTCGTGCCATTCGCTATGATTTCGTTCGTCGGTACCCGGGCCGGCTTTGTGATCGTGCGCGCTATACCATACTCGGAAGTATGATGTGTTACGGTTTCCGAGGCCTCGCCATAGGGCCGGTTACCGTCTATGGAGTTATGATGTGATATGGCATTTGATATGTTCTGATGATGTGATATGTGTGTGATACGATTTGTCCGGAGACTGTACGGAGATTTGAAAAACTTCTGGAGTATGATGTGTTGTGGCACCAGCGTTGGGGGTGACCACGTTCCTAAGCCCTATACATGATTTTTATTTGCATTTGTACATTTATCTTCCGTACAGGTTTGATTTGCTACTTTGACGTTTGTGTTTGTTCCTTCTGACTGCAGTTATGATTGTGATTTCTGTACCTTCTACTTTACATACTCAGTACTTCTCCCGTACTGACCCCCTGTTCTTCGGGGGGCTGCGTTTCATGCCCGCAGGTACAGAAGCTCGTTTGGGTGATCCTCCGGTTTAGGCTACTTATTTTGCTATTTGGAGAGCTCCTCTTGATCCGGAGCTTAACTTTTGGTATATACCTTCTGCTATGTGTGCATTCTGTACATTTGTGACTGTGTGGGTACGGCGGGGCCCTGTCCCGTCATATGTTCGTATGTTCTGTTTTGTTTTAGAGGCCTGTAGTCATATTTGTGGGTCGTGGGTCCGGTGTGTTTATATGTGGATCTGTTTTGCGTTCTTAAGCGGCCCGTAAGCTACTATGGCCAAGACGGCCCATGAGTTTGTACGTGTGTGTGTGCATTTGGGCGATGTATATTCCGCCACCTTTTTTATTTTGATATGACTGTTCTGCACGGGCGACCGCTTAAGATAAGTGTTCGATCAATGTTTGTGTGACGTCTGCTATTAGTTTTCAGTTCGACTAACGTACGTTAAGTCTGAATGAGTCTTAATATGATGATCTGGTTTGTGAGTCTGTTTGGGGTGCCTAAGTAGGGCACCAGTCGCGGCCCACGGGGTTGGGACGTGACACATTGTAAGCTGCGGATCTAGAATTGGAGTTTGAAATCTATCTATACTGCCTAGAATTATGACCATTTTTTTCTTGACTGTGGATAACCAACCATTTTATAGCAAGTTTCTTTTGTGTGTCCTTTCAATTTGCACACCTCACACTGCAAATTATAGTTTTTCTTGAATTTCTGAGCCTATCCATTGTATGAAGGCTATCCATGATATGAGTTTTGACCATTATATGAACCATTGTTTCTTGAGTACATGGCAACATCAATATTACCAACTGAACTAGGACTAGGATAAGAACCTAACACACCAGTATTAGCAACAATAGATTTTTTACCCTCATCACTTATAATCATGGCATAAGCCTAATTTATTGAAGGCATTGGATACATCATTAGAATATGACTTCTAGCCTGATTGTAAGACTCATTCAGACCCATCAAAAATTAAAACGACTTTAGCTTTTGCAGATGCATAACAAATTCTTTGGACTTTTCACAGTTACAAGTAGGAGTTGGCACTAGTGCCTCAAATTCTTCTCATAAATCTTTAAGTTTTGAGAAGTAAGTAGAGACTAAACTGGTAGCTTGAACCAAAGTTGAGATCTCTTTATGCACATTAAAGGTACTGAACCCATCCACCTTATTGGATCTGTCAAACATATCATCCCAAACAGCTTTAGCAGTGGTAGCATACATAAAACCTCCTAACAACCCTTTTGAAATTGAATTCATCACCGAAGATAGCACAATTGCATTCACTCTTTTCCAGTGGTTTGCCATTGATTCTGGAAACTTTTCTTTACTACATGAATGATCAACCAAGCCCATCTTGTTTCTTCCAAGAAGAGCACTTTTCATAGACCTATACCATATTGAAAAGTTCTCAATTCCTGCTAATTGAAAGGTTAATATCTGGATTCCACTTACATCTTGTGGATTCAAGAATAAAGGATGATTGTAATCAATTCCATCCCCTTGAACAATTCCAGAATTCTGAGTCAATACAACACAATCTATCTATAGCTACGAGATCTAAGCTATGAATTTAAAATTCGTAGGTATTACCTACTAATAGCCACAAAAATTCAAATTTCGTAGCTATTTACGAATTTGTAAAATTTCTTAACTACGAAAATCAAATTGACAAAGCTAATTCTTCATTTTTGCTATAATTGCTAAAGGTCGTGGCAATCATTACCTCAATAGCTACAACTTTATTGCTATAACAAAATTTCATAGCTAATTACTAATTTTTGCTACGAGTTGAAACTAACTGTAGCAATAGTAATGTTTTAGTCACAATAAATTATTTGAAACACCATTTTGTAGCTAAATATATATTTTTGCTTCAAGTTATAAAAGATTACGACAGTAGATAAATGATATAGCCACGGATAGTTGTTTATAACAAAATTTCATTGCTAATTATTATTATTTTTGCCACGAGTTAAAACTTACTGAAGCAATAGTCACCTTTAGCCACTATAATAAATTATTTGAAACAAAATGTTGTAGCTAAATAAATATTTTTGCTTCAAGTTATAAAAATTTGTGGCAATAGTTAAATGATATAGCCACAAATTTTTGCTAAAGCAAAATTTTGTAGCTAATTATTAATTTTTGCCACGAGTTGAAATTAACTATAGCAATAATAACCTTTTAGAAACAATAAATTATTTAAAACAAAGTGTTGTAGCTACATAATTTTTTGGAATGTAGATAAAATAAATATTTTTGCTTCAAGTTACAAAAACGTTGTGGCAATAAGTAAATTATATAGTCATTGATTTTTTTTGCTATAAAAAAAAATTGTAGCTAATTATTAATTTTTCCACGACTTGAAGCTTACTGTAGCAGTAGAAACCTTTTAGCCACAAAAAGTCATTTAAATAAAATATTATAGCAAAATAAATATTTATACTTCTAATACTAAAAAGTTGTGACAATAGTTGGCTTAATAGCTACAATTACTTGTCATGACAAAATGGTAGAACCAAAAATTTATTGTTATGATAAAATTTCGTAGCTAGTCATTATTTTTAACCCTAGTTGAAATTTGTTGTAGAAATAGTATCTTTTAGACATTAAACAATTTTTTTCCGTACAATTGAGGCTATCATAAAAGTAGTACTAATATAATCACAATAAATTAGTTGTAACCACTTTTCATAATGCGATAAAGAATTATAAAAATATGTATATGTACTATAATTTCTAAGAGATTTTTACATTCTAAGAGGTATAATTGCTTGCATAAATAAGTTCTTATATGGTATCATAAAATCAAATATTCATCAAATTAATATCTAAATGGAAAAAAAAAAATCATAAAACAAGTTCTTATATGGCATCATACTAATATATGTAATTTTCTTTTATTCAAATTCCATTCCTGCCAAATTAATTATTAATATAGAAAATAAATATGACAACAAGAATAAAATTTATTATGAATAATTGAACCAGTTTCTTAAAAGGTGAGGACGCAAGGTGAGATATTTTACCTAATACAGGTCGAGCGGGTGCTTTTTTTTTGTGTCGCGAATTATTATTTGACTCAAACCTATTATATCGGATAGTACCTTTATCAACCAGGTGTAGTTAGAAGTGTTCAATTTTCATTCAATTAAATTTTACAAGATCTAAGTTGTAAGCTTCAAATATTATTTAAATAAATAAGAGCTTATATCTAATTAACTTTGAATAATTAATTATATAAAATTTAAACAAAATTATCTTCATTAATCCTAACTCAAGCTTCATCTTGATCAGGTGTTTCGAGAATCATTATTTGACTCAAACCTATTATATCGAAAGTAGAAACAATACCTTTTGAGTGTAATTATAGATGTTTATCGTTCGATTAGAGTTGATCACGGTGAATATCGGGTCACGACGAACTCGGTTCGGTGTTTTGAGTGCGCGAGGAGGTTCCTAACGTGTTTATCACAGTGTATGCTTGTATATAATTAAGTTAAACTTATTATATTTATTTAAATAAGCATAAAAAGTTATAATTTTTGGTCTATTCAAATTTTAATAACTTAATAATTATTATAAATCTAATTAAACATTAAAAATTAAGAATTTATATAATTGAAATAGGAGCATATGAAAATACTAACAATATCATAATTCCATTTTTTAAAAGTATTACATGTGAATTTTTAATAAATAAATTAGTTATAATTGTTGGTAAACTTTGGAACTTTTTTTTTTTGCTAAATATCTTGATTATTTTAGATAATTCTTATATTTTGGACTATATAATACTTGACAAAATATATTTCAGAATATCAGTTTTTTTCATTAGAATAATTGATTTATTCCTTATTCATGTAAATTATATAGTTATAATCCTATTTTGCTATTTAATAAGTAACATTTTAACCATTCTTTGTTAATTACACTTATTGTTGTACAATGTATTATACACAGCTTAAAGAAGTAAATGGCGTATAGTATAAAACAAGAAAAGGACGGTAATTAGCCAAGAAAAAAGATCCCAAAACCTAGCCCTCACTTTCTTTTGGAAAAGATTGATGAAAGAAAAATTGGTATCTCTAATGGGCCTTTTTGTCTCTAAAATTTGCTGGATAATATTTTTGTTAAACTTATCTTTAAGTGGAGAATAGGTTTCAAGATCAATGATTTATTATAAAGCATTGCTGAAATTTGAGTTGGACGGAAATTTGGAGGAGGTATTTCTTTTTCTTTTTGAATCTCACTCTCTGTCACTTCATATACTCGTAGTAGTATACAATTGTGCATTTCTTTACTTACTTTTTTTCTTCCTCTTTATTATTTTCATTGTGTACTTCATCCTTCGTTTGTATCTTATGTTAAATTTCAAGCATCTTCATTCTTATTTTCACTGTGTACTTCATTCTTTTTCTTTACTTATCTTCGTTTGTATCTTTATGCTTATTAGTCCATTAGATTGGTATCCAATAATAGTATTAATATTTGGTTGAAACTTCTGAAATGTGATTCAGGAGATGCTTGTTCCTTGATTGACATTTTGTTAAAAGATTGAGTCTTCTGAAATTTTTGGAGCTTTGCTAAACTGAAAGCTTCATTATGAAAATCTATGAAGATTTTCTTAGAGAAAATTAATCGATAATGCTTTCTATCAAGTTATACTAGTTAGAAATATTTATGTGATCAATTGTTTTCTCTTCTTAGCATTAACTTATTTTGCTTAAGTTGACAGGTGGATTGGTGGAATTATCAGAGTAGCAGTCAAACTAAGATGCAGTCAGAGACAGTGGAAAGAGAAGATTGTACCGTATAGGATCTCAAGCTAGATAGTACTAGCGTTATAGAAAATTTTTGTATAGTGGATGTTCTGAAATTTAAATATACAAATGTAATTTGAATTCTATTTTGGAATCAAGATCTTTTTTAATGCTTAGCTACATTGGAAAATAAATATTGCGACTCTCTTGTGGAAAATTCATGACTTTGTAGCTAAACGTATATTTAATTGTTTACGTAATAAGAACATGGCTACATTCACTTTTTGTCGTATATAAAGAAAATCTTTAGTTATAATTTTATATATTTTATGGCAAAAAGAATGGATCCTTAGCTACATTTGAAAATGTTTGTGGCAAATACTCAAATTTATAGCTATGAATTTTTTAAACTTGTAGCTAAATACAAGCACTATTGCCACGAGACTAAACTATAAAAATAGCCATAAAATTTAATTTTTTGTGGCAAATATATTAAATCTTTTGCCACAACATAACAGCTTGTGGCTACAGTATAAAGTTCGTTACAAAGTTTATTTGTTGTGGCAAAAGAATAAGTTCATTTGCTATAAGCATATATTCGTGGCAAAAAAGCTTTACTAATATTGCTACAGGATAAAAAATTCAGTAGCAATAAGTATAAGCCCTTAGCCACGGATCAAAGTCTGTAGCTAACTTTTAGCTACGCTACATTTTGCTACGAATTCTACGGAAAAAAAATATAGAGTTTAGCCACGGAAAATTTCATATTTAGCTACAATATACTTTGTAGCAATATATGTCTTGTGTTGTAGTGAGTGTTCTGTGTGGATTCTAAATCAATACCATTGTTCATATTGCTTGGATCACCATTGTTGCCATTACTAACACCATTGACAGCTGCTTTTATTGCCATTTCTGTCAACTCAGATTTTTAAATTTTTCGACTGTTTCTTGTCAAGAATTGAATGTGGAATTTGTATACGAGTGAATTGATCACACCCACTCTGATACCATGAAGATTAACACACAGAATTTAAGGAAGAAGTTAAGAAATCAAGAAGATTAGAGTAGAGCATTGAAGAAGAAGAAGTAATTGTTTTAGAGAGAGAATTATCATTCATTTGTATTCAATGATACGTGTATATTGTGATATACATCACTATATACAACAATTAAGATCCTAACTAACTATTAATTAACTGACCAGGAAGTTAGTTAATATAACATCTATAGTTTACAGATTGGTCCTTCTAGTTTCTATCATTTTACACTTTGATGCTTCTACATATTTTCTATCAAACCAAAATTGTGACCATTATTTTGATGTTTTCTTTTTTCATTTACGTACTTCTTTTTCTAGAAAAATCACCTAGTGTTTTGTCTCGTTGTGATTTGAATTTAAGACCTCATGATTTTCAACTCATTTAATTGATCACTAGGTCATATTATTATATGCTTAATATATAGTTAAAAACAATACCTTGAATCAATTTCTCGCCAAATGGATGTCAATTTGCGTTTTGAAGAGCCACATATCAGATGAAAAGGGGATGGGTGATCTCCTTATATGAATTTGAGTAATTCTCCGCTCATGAGCTAGCTTTTAGAGTTGAGTTAGACCCAAAATTCATTTCGTAACAAGATTGAAAAAAGGGAGTGCACTTGATGACATCTTTTTCGGTCAAATTCTATTGGAAGATGTTTTTCAACTATTTTAGAAAATTGTAGAATAACTCTTGGAAATTTTTCATAAAAACTTGAAAAAGAATTTGGTTCAAGGTTTGAAAAATACATTTATTCCCAAACAGACGCACAACCATAAAAAAGTGACTTTTTTTCCCTCTTGGGTGTTGGCTGGGAGTGTGAGAAAAGCATCCAATCACGTTCAATGTTCTTGTAGCATCGACTATTGGGAACATTATGGAAGGATCTAGGGAGATAATTAGTAGTTCTCTATTTAACTAGATTTGTACTTGTCCTAACCGATTTTGTTCCTGCACGTGCACCTTGTTATTTTGTTAAGTGGCCATATGGCTCTCTTTCTTGGAAAATTTCACAAAATTAGGTTTCGGATAATATTTAATCTGTGTCTGAAAAGAATTAGCATGATGTTTTTTTAAAACTTTTTATGTTAAGATACATTAGATTCAATGTTCGAAAGTGACATAATCCTTTTTTTTATTTTTATTTTTTATTAATTAGTGTTTCCTTAAAACTGTTGTGCTACCACATTTCTTGTTTCAACTTGCCCATAATCAGGGGCGGACCCACATAAAAAATTGTGGTGCTCGAGCACCCATTAAACCCGTCTCGGAATGTATATATTTCTATATAAAACTGTGAAAAATAGATATATTAGATTGGTAAGCACTCATTCCACAAATGTGCTTATGGGTGCTTTGGTTTGGATGTGGAATGTCAAATTCCATGTTTGCGTGAGGTTAAGGGTTTGATCCTCCACAAAGGTTATTTGTGGATACTCTTCTAGTTCTTATTTTTGTGTCTCATTGTTTGTTTCTTAATTTTTTTAATGCATATTCTTCTTTTTTATTTTTATCAATTGACTTTTTCTTTCACTACTTACTTTTTTTTTTTTTTTTGCCCTTTCTAATTTGTCAAACTTCATCGCGGCAAAAGACCTAAAAAGAAAAAGAAGAAGAGAAAAATTATCACTTCCTAACCTGAATAGAGTAGTTTTTCTTTATGCTGGTTTTCCTTTTTCGACGACCGTCATTTATCGTTAAAGGCAAGCACCCAGAACCTTGAAATCCTAGATCCGCCACTGCCCATAATATATCATTATTCTATATATCCATATTCTTCTTTGTTAATCCAGTTGCTGCTTTATTATTTCATTTCGAAAATGATATATGATTAGCGAGTATGGTTAAAGCATAAAAATACTCAGCCTTTTCACTATTATAAATTGGGCAGGTGATCCTTCAACTTTTACACTCAGCCGATCGATATTAGTATTATATCATGAGTTTGAATCATAACATATCGCGAAAAAGTTAAGGTTTTGATTTTTTATCTTGTGAGGAGAGTGGAACTTATGTTGAGTTCATGCATGTTTGCAAGATAAATGACTCCTCTTCCGGGTGTGAGTGTGACTGTTTGGTACCAAGGAAAATGTTTTTCATGAAAACATTTTCTTGGAAAATGGCTTGAAAATGGCTTTCAGGAAAATAAATAGTTTTCTTACACATGTTTTTTATTCGGTATGTAAGTAAACAATATTATTCTAAAAGCATTCATATAAAATCGAGACAAATAACCCGAGAGGTGGGGGTGGGGTAGGAGTGTGCGGTGGTGGGGATGGGTGCTAAGTGGGTGGGTGAAAATGAGGTGTGCACGTTGGACGTGGGCATAGGGGTGACAGTTTTGGCCCAGACCCAATTGACCCGTCCAACCCGCCCAAATTTTCATGGGTTTGGGCATGACATACAATTATGATGGGCTGAGTTTGGGCTAGCCCAACTTAACCTATCTGTCCAAGGTGGCCCAAAGCAGGCCATTATTTTAGCCCAAATTGACCCATTCATTATTGGAAAAATGATATAAACTACCTACTTAAGATTCTTTATTACAAAACATAACTATACTTTTCTTATTTACAAAACCTACACTACAAAATATAAGAATCTTCATTTATCATTTTTTTAATTATTTTTTATTTTTTAAAAATATTTTAATTTTTTTTAAATTTTTTTGCTCAATGCTTAAAATAATCTGTCAAAATTTTGTATATGAAAAATTGAGGATGCATTGTGTCAAAATTTGAGTATAGCTTGAAAAAATAAATTTATAATTTGTTTTTAAAAAATATTGATTTTTGATTTGTTTAAAAGTTATAAATATTGTAAAGAATTGAATCAACTTGGGCGGGTTGGGTTACGACGCATTATTTAGCCCGTCTTGACCTAGCCTATTCTAGCCCAAATACACTTTGAGCAGGGTTGGGCATTAGCCCATCTATCTATTCAGCCCATTTTGATTAGCCTAACTTCAGCCCAAGTGGCCCATTTGCCACCCCTACGTGGGCACGACAAAATCAATGTGTAATGTTACTTGTGGAACTTGTTTTTCCTATTTCCATGAGAAAAGTCATTTTCCTCATTTTTAAAGAACTTTTTTTTCTAGATAAATATTTTGACCAACCGAACACACCCCTTATGTATAGGGCTTTTCCTAAGGTTTTATTTGATGTGTTATCATTGTTCATATACAATATATATTTAAAAAAAAAAAAAAAACCTTCATGCAAACATGATAAAATTGGCAAATATTTTCTAAAAAATGCTTTCCTCCCGATCGAACACACCCTTTATGATAATTGCACTATCTTAGAGGTAAATACTAGGTAATTTTAGATAAAATATATAAAAATAATAATCTCTTTGTTCCTTTTTATTTTTGTATTTTTCTTGTAAACTCTGTCAGAAAATATGAACACTTTCGTTTTTGGTTTTAAAAGCTATAATATTTTTTATTCCAATTGTACTTGGACTTTTTATATAGGACTCCATTACATTAAAAAAATGTCTTTTTGGAGACATAAAACTAAAATGACATGTGAAATTAATCTTTTACCATCTCTCATTTAATTATTATATGTCACTTTTTCATTCTTAAAGTCTTCACTGAACTGACATCATATAAAATAGGAGCTAGCGCGATTAATAATAAACATTAGGACTCAATAAATTAACAACAACAATATACCCCGTATAATCCCACCATGTGGAGTCTGGAGAAGGTAGAGTGTACACAGACCTTACCTTTACCTTGTGGAGGTAGGAAGGTTGTTTCCGATAGACCCTCGACTCAAGAGAAGGTCCAAAGACAACAATAATAATATGCAGTAATAGCAATATATAATAACATAAATGAAGTGCAAGAAACAATCAAGTTGTATTAGAAATCTAAAAAATAAGCAAATGCACAAAAATAATAATACTCAAATCCTCGCGGCCACCTACTAGCCCTCTACCCTGGCACTCAACCTCCACACCCTCATATCAAGGGTCATGTCCTCTTTAAGTTGAAGCTACGTCATATCCTGCCTACTCACCTCTCCCCAGGACTTCTTTGGCCTACCCCTCCCTCTCCTCCACCGGCGGAGCCACAGCCATTGAAGGGTGTTCATATGAACACCCTTCATCGGAAAAAATTGTCGAATGCCTATGTTAAATATAGAACTTTGTGGATATATACTAGTAATGAACAACCTTGACATAGAAACGAAGGATAGCCTAGTGGCAAAGGGTGTGCAAACTATCGCTCACACATCCCCTGTCCTAAACCCTTCGTCGGAATCCTGGCTCCGCCCCTGCTCTCCTCAGGCCTCCACTGCCAACCACTCACACCTCCTCGCCAGAGCATCTGCACTTCTCCTCCGCACATGACCGAACCATCTCAACCTTCCTTCCCACATCTTGTCCACCACGGGAGCTACTCCCATTCATTTTCTACCGAAAACACAATTTTTAAAGCAAAAACAGCCTAAAGTTTGCACAGTTCACATTTGGAAGAATTGATAATTGTTAAAACTGGAATTGAAATTCAACCACATGACATTAATGCTTTAATAATACAACTTGGATACTTACTACCACATGGTTTGGTGTGTATCTTGTGATAACAAATCTCATTAACTCTATTCTTAAGTAAAAACAAAAACAAATGTAAGATGTGACTTTGATATCATTTAAAGCAATAATAGAGAGAGCTTAATTCTAACTAACATGATATCTTCGACAACCACCTTAATGGTGACATAGTCACCGCCCACGAAGATTTCTTATACCTAATAATTTGAAATTAAGCTCAACACAGTCATCTGATTATTCATAGGCAACCCAAATTAAGAATTAAATACTTCTTGAACAGTATGGGAAGATAATTAAACGATGTTACATAAACTTGTTACGATTCTACTGATTCAATCTTTCTGTTTAAATGAAACTCTTGTTTGGAGTGAAAGAAAGAGCACTGACCCAGCATCACATTCAATGATCACTACAAGAAAGAAGATATTTGGCAACAATTTTTTTTGTTGCCATAGATAAGTTATTGTTGCAAAAAGTACTTTTGTCAACAACATTTTTTTTATTGTTGCATAAAATTTTCCCAACGGCTATTATTGCAACGGCGTGCAACAATTATTTTTAGTTGTCAAAAGTACTTTTTGCAACAATAGTCAATATTATATGGTAACAAAATTAAATTTTTGGCAATAAAAAAAAGTTCATTTTTAAAAGATTAATCATGTATGCCAACAATAAAACTAAGTTATTGTCAAATATTGACTATTGTCATCTATATTATTTTTGTTGCCAAAAGAGCTGTTGCAATTTCTATACTTTCTAGTAATAGATGAATTTCCCTACAGTATAGTGGGGTTTTTTTTTTTTTTTTTTTTAATATAGTGGGTGAAATGTAGTACTATTAGTTAACATATATACTTTCCAAGTAGAAGTATTATATGAATCGTGATCCGTATTCACTAGACGTACATGGATAAAAGTATTTGATGATCGATACGAGTACATACAATTTTTTTTAGTAGCAAATATCTATAATTTTTTAAAAATTGCAATACATATATGTATACCATAGGCATTTAGTACAAGTACATGAAGTAGAATTGAAGATCTAACATAACATAAAACCTCTCTTAAACTAGAGGTTACAAGTTCGAACACTGAGTATGAAAAAACTGTTGTTAGGGAGCGACTTTCCTTTTAAATTGAGCCTTATGCGGCACACATCCGGATTCATGGGGACCCTAATGCGAGTATCGGACACCGGGTGAAAAATCCAAAAAGAAAACGTTTAATAGAAATATCTAATAGTTTAGATATACGTTTTAAGTAACACAATAGCGTAACTGTATATGCTGAAAATGGTTACAAATAGTCTATCATATCACTAGAAATTTCCCACTTCCAATTGTATATGCTCTTAGACATGCAAAACCATAGTTAAAAGTTGCACAAAGTTACAAACACTTCAATGACTAACAATGGGGTATATGGGTTTAGTCTTACAAGTTGCAACTACTTATTTAAGAGAGCGCTATAAAGTCGTACTAGTGATTACTACTACCACTACTAGTACTAATACTAAATATTCTAACTTAGATCCTGCTGCTGATAAAAGATCCTCTGTTTTAGATCAGTCCTTAAATCCAAGATTTTAAATCAGTGAGTGCAGTGCATTTCCACCATATATAGTTTAGATACATGTAAGTTGAAAACGTTTCCAACTTTAAGGTGGCTTTAATATATTAACCCAATAACGTAACTATGCTGAAAATGGTTATCAATAATACCAATATCATATTACTAGACTTCCCACTTCCACTTGCATAAGCTCTTAAAAATGGAAAACCAGTACTTGCAAGTTGCACAAGTTACAAACACACTAATAATATATGGATTTATCAGTAGTGCTACTAATTGCTACTACTAGTACTAAATATTCTTAATCTTAGATCCTGCTGCTGACAAAATATCCTCTGTTTTAGATCGGTCCTTAGAGATCATCACCTCCTCTTGCCTACAAATGATTTACAAGATCAATTCAATATCAACCCTTAAATCCAAGATTTTAAATCAGTGAGTCCCTATATTGCTAGAACTCTCTAAAAATGTTATCGCACCTATGTCAGATTTTAGAGAATCTAACATGCACCTGTCGACGTTTTTGAAGAGTCTGATCAAGATAGGTGAGTTTGGTGCATTTCCATGATATAGAAACTAATATTGCATGATGTCTGCAGTCACGATAGGCTGGTACATATAATTCCAAGATTCATTCTGAATAAATCCATCAGCCATAGTAGACTCAATTATTTGACCATTTGATCCATTCTCATTCAAGAAACTGATTATTTCCATCAGGGACTCAAGCCTGTGGCCCAATTCAGAAACTTGAGCTCTCATTATTGAATTCTCAGCCTCAACATTGAGATAATGTTGAGTGGTCACATTCATGCTTGTCAAGATTTGGTTATTTTCTTTCCTAAGATGATCCAATTGGGACATAAGATCATCCAAATGTTTCTGTTTCCTCATTCTTGATCTTCGAGCGGATTCGCGGTTCGATATCATCCTCTTCCTCTTCCTCTGATCCATCAATTGTTGTAGATCTTCTTCTGATCCTGAGTTTTGAATTGTATATGACCCTGAACCTGACCCTGATGATGTCCCACTTGATGATGCCATGACCAAGTATTTTTTATGACCAAAACTTAGGTACAAATAGTAGTACAATAATTGCAAAATTAGCAGGACCCCAGAATAGTGATTTTGGTGAGCAAATAAAGAGTAATATGAATATTTATATCTAGGTGTATGTAATAATAGAAGTAGTTATTTAGGTGAGAATTAATTAAGGAGCATAATTGATTTGATTTTATGAGATGTAGTAGAACCAGTAGAGGAAGACAACAGAGAAAGATTGCACCAAATGGGTCCTGCGCCTATATGTGGAATTTATTATCATAAAATCAGAAAGTAAGAGTTCACTCAGAATTGCGGACATGAATTTCAAAGATGAGACATAGTAAGTTTAGCATCAAGATTTTCTCTAAAGCCCCAGATTATTCTGAGGCACAAATGGGCTAGTTTTTATGTGATCTTGAAACTAAAAACGAAACTCTTAGAAACAAGAAACAAGGAAAAAGTGAGCCTTTGAAACTGAAGAGAGAAATGGAGTGGCTCTAGCTAGAAACTATAATAAAGAGAAAAGGGAGCAAAAAGAGAGAGGATTATAGAGGTGTTTTGGCTGGGATTTTATAGCTGAAAAAGTGTGTGACAGCATCTAAAAATTTATTGAGGGAACTGGTAAAACTTAAAAAGAGAAAAAAGATTTCTTCTACGTCTCAAATTATTTATCGTATTTTTATCATACACGTCGCTTAAGAAAATATTACTACTAGGAGGCGTTTTAACTATTTTATCCTTATTTATATCTTAAGATATAATTTTATCAGTTTTCAAAAAAAAAAAAATCTTAACATATAATCTTTCCTTATTTAATATTTACTTTATCTATGTGTCATCTTCCCATAATTGAAGTGTTTGCAGTTTTCAAAACAATTATTAATAGGATGAAATTAGAAAATGATAATGAATTTTGTCTTGAACTTCTTTAACGATAAATAATTTGAGATAACTATTTTAAAAAAATACCACCGATAATTTGTGACGAATGGAGTAATTTATTTGAGGAAAAACCAAGTGGAAATAGATTAAAATGAAGTTTGGAATCTTTAGGGAAAAAGGATGGCGGGTGTGGGGAATATGATGGGACATGTGGGGTTGAAGCAGAAAACTCCACAACCGTCTAGATCCAGCTGGGGAGCAACATCACCAAAGGAAGTTAGTGTCCGATCAAATGGTTGAAATTCTTTCCACTTTTGAATGTAAGTTACATAGTTGAAATTTCTTTTCTAGAGATCGGTTTAGCCCATTTAAGTTTTAGTGGACCTAGTGCGAGTCCGTTGAAGACACAATTAAATAAAAGAAAAGGGTTAAATTTATTTTATTATTATACGAAAAGGGTTATATTTGTTTTCGTCATACTTTCGATGCAAAAATACCCCTATCGTTAAACAATTAGCTCAAATATGACCCTTCTCTGTTAAAATTATCCAAGACGTAACCATCTCACAACATGTATACCTGGCGGCTGGCAAAATCCAAATTAAGTCTCGAGTGTGACGCTCAAAATAGGAGGGTGACTCACAAGCTTCTATGCTGACAAGCCTCTGAAAAATTTGCCCATAATATCTCAGGGGTATTCCACATCCGAAGGCAAGGAAAATAAATAATTTTATAAGGTATTACATGCGTTCATAGGATATGTGCGCTCTTTTAGACTCGATGATAGCATAATGCAAGCAATAAATTCATAAAAACCTGTTGAGTTAAAACGGACAATAAGTGTTATAGGCTTAGAATATGACATTAGGAATTAACTTCTTCTAGATAGAAACCGGTTTATACTCCTTAAGAGGTATTATCCCAAATCTAAAATTAACTAGGTCAATGAATTTCAGATGCCAATGCGTAAACAGTTAAAAAAGAAAAAGGAGACGTCATTCCCTTCCGTCTGAAGTTCTCAAATAGTTTCCGTCCTAAATTCATTTGAAATTTTCAATGCTTATATTGACCACTATTCTTAGTTAGTACTCCCTCATATCCATTTACATGACATTATTAGTATTGTAAGAGTCAAGCAAATTTATCCTCTTTTTTTTTTTTTTTTGGTTTTTTATTTAGTGTTTTTGGTACCTGCTTTGAGGTCTGACTAACTCGAATTCGCGTTAGAAAATTACATTTTAAAGAGTAAAACTCTCTCTGTGAAAGAAGGTTTCATTTTCATGGCTCAAACTCAAGACCTCTAATTAAAAATGAAGGAGTACTTACCATTTCATCATAACTTTTGATGATTATCCAAAATAATTAAAAAGCAGTGCATTCATACAAGATATTTTAGACATTTGGTTCTCGTATTCCAAATCTTGGGGTAATTCTTCTTGGATGAAGGCGGTAAAGATTAAATGGACATTAATTTCACTGTATTGTGTTGTTAAGGTTAAATGGATACACAAAAATAAAAGAAGTAAAGAAAGAAATGATTATTTTTCATGTTCTCCGGGCATATTTAGTGCAACATCATATGGGAGAGGTAAAAGAAACAAGAATCTCTGACCATTCCCAGGTGAAAGAGTATCCTAGTCCTCCTCAGATGCACAACTCTTGGAAAAAGTTTTTCCCAACCTTGTCACATTCCACTAATTAAACCAAACTATAAGTGAAAGTTGTCCTTTTTCACCCTTTCAAAAATAATTTTCTTACCATGACGTTTTTTCTTTGCAAGATTGAGTTGTTAATGTTCATCAAACTATAGATCTAAAACTAAAAATAATCAAAGTTTTTGCAATAATTAGAAGCATCTAGTCATTATCGTGCAATATAATTCGTGTGAATTTTAAGTCACTGACGCCCTTGCATCTAGTGCTATATCGATAATTAACCATCAGCTATTCTGATTTTAGGTGCATGATGATCATATGCCCAATATAGGAGACGTATGATGGCAAAAATCAGAGGTGGGTTTACAGTGTAACCTAGCTACAAGTTCAAGAAATCAGTAGCTTTTGCCCAAACATGCACATGTATTAAGAAATTTATTAAATATCTATTAGTATTTGACTATGAATTCAGTTATTATTAACGTGAGGTTACTGTAAAAGCCCATAAATTTCAGTCGCGTCACTTGAGTACGAAGAAGCTGAAAAAATTATGAAATCGAAGTTGAAGTCATGAGAATTCTTACAGATTTCTTTATCAATGCAGTTTTTCTAAATTCTTTATTTCTTAGTTCAAACCAATGGAGTTTCTCACAAAACTACCAAGCGAAGTTACTTTATTATTGTACTTTTTCTTTCTTACTTATATCCTATAATCCTGCAAAAGTCTCAGATTCTGTACATGTTATTGCTAGTGAAGGGGTCATTCCATGTGCAGACCATTAAGATTCCTTCTGACTTCTGAAGCATGCAGGAGTCGGAGATCTAGCACAATACTCTTCACTTTTGACGGTGCCATAGTACTATTAATGGCTTACTTAGCTTCTAATTAATACCCGGTCTCATTGATTAAAGAAAGAGATTAATTACTACTTAAGGACGAGTAATAATTAATGGCGGATTAATATACTCTTAGGTTAGAATTTACAATGTCTAAATTATGAATATGTCACTTCGAATAATTGGCAGTTGAAACCACTGATAAAATGCATTGGTTTGGAGAAGGTTATGTCATGAGCTTGAAGATATAATAGTTCAAACATGTTTTGTCGATGAAAGATTTCTCAAAATTAAACAAAATAAAGAAAAAGCAATCAACCAATGAAAGTGCGCTTGTCTAGGGCTAAAAGAGCTATAGCTTAAATACACTCTTTACACCGTGTGATATTGTTTGCTTCGAGCTGCACTCATATATATGATTTTTCCAAAAAGGTCTCACACTATTAAGAATATCTATCTAACACCTATCAGCAGAGGTGGAGTTAGAATTTTAACTTTTTGGGTTCAGAATTTATAACGATGACTTCAAGTGCTAATTATAAGTAGGTTTTGAGTTTAAAATTTAGACATATTTAAGGATTTTTTTAGCACAAATTACATTGTTTGAGGAAAAGTTACTGGGCTCGGCTTAACCTATATCTAGACTTATAGCTTTGCCCTTGCTTATGATCAATAACGTAACTTCTTTCTCTTTTCAGCTACCAAAATGAAATCTTATTCACACATGCACCTAACAGTTAATTAGATCTCGGAGATTAATCATGAATCTTGGATGATCGAATGATACTAGGAGTGTTGTTTTGCCAATCAACAAAATTAAGGAACTGAAAACATTCTGAATAATGTAGCCGTCTTGGTTGAAACAATTGAACTCCTTGTCTCCTTATACCTCGAAGCTGGTCCAAGGTGCCTATCAATAAGGTCGTATTCCTATCAAGAATATTAGGCCGGTTATCAATAGTCATGAAATATTAAATTGTTAATAGGGTGGCTGCTGAAGGTTCTTTGACCACAAAATCAAACAGCTAAGTCAGTTGGGTTACACTATCATGATCAGCCAGCTTAGCCTGTAATAACAGATTAAACTAAAGCAATAATATAAAAAACCTTTATTAGATCAATACATATAGCTAGCTTAAGCTCATTTAATAAATGAAGGGGAACTGCAAACATTATTATGAGAAAGTTATTGTTAGTACTTTGCATGAAAGCCATGGTAGGTAGAAGCATAAGCTAATGGTTCTTCCAAGGGATCACACATGGTAGTTACAAGTACACAGATACCCAATTCCAAGGTAAATTTGCACACTAAATTACTATTTTCAAAATGAAATCAGAATCTGGCCACTGTTGCTTAGTGGTGGACGAGTTGGTAACCCCACGCACGTGCCATAGGTCAAATTCCACGCGAAAGAGTAAAAGTTCTTCACATTATAAGATCATTTATATTGATATTTGATTTAATCAAAAAGAAAAGAATTGTCAGTTATTCAAAAACTCGGCTCGGACAGTTATAAGAGAAGTAGCAGACTATTTGTCACATGGTAGTACTCTAATTAAGCTCCTCTCCTTTTCTTTTTTGTTTCTAATTTACACTGAGTTCAGTTATTAGAAAATGCCATCACCATCGTTGTAAATCTGTAAATTTGCTACTTATAATTAATAATTTTCAATTTATGTGAACTTATTTTCTTTTTAGCCCGTGTAAAAAAAAATGACCCCTTTTCATATTTGAAAACAAATTGCCTTTACGCAACGATTTATAGTCACATAAAATATACGTGTCTCATTTTGCACCACAAGTTCAAAAGTCTTCTCGTTTTTCTTAAATTTTGTGCTCAGTCAAATAGGTTCACATAAAACTGAGGGAGTACTTAGTATTCTAATTTTGACAAGACAAATAGATAAGAAAATTAGCAGTCATTTGATTGAGATTAATTAAATTTTGTCCTTACAAGCTGGTGGGATTGGACCCGTTGTTGCGACCAACAGAGAAGAAGTTCAAATAAAAATTGGCTTCAACATTTGTACACAGTCAAGCCGCCAAGATAAGGTAGGAAATCCGTAATGTCAACAAATTAAAATACTTCGTATCTATTGTTAGAAACCGAAGTTAATAGCCCATTGGAAGTACAAGACGATTTGCTTATTGCAAATGTCTAATAAATGAATTAAAACTATAACGAATGGCAAAATTAAGCAATTTTAGATGGTACTAAGACAAATTTAGACCTTTTGCTTTTGTGTTTCATTTCCATATCATTTTTGTTTCAGCTTAAAGTATCCAAGCCGAAAAAGGGGGAGATCAACTTGGAATTATGAGTCAGCTGTTGAATCTTTGTAGAATTATTCTTAAAAGCTGCCATGGAACCCCAACTTGTGGGAAGTCCAGATAAGCAAAATAAAATTGTATGTCCCCTACCATACTGATAATAATGATGGAGCACAAGAAATTAGAGACAAATTAAAGCAGGGACGGTGGAATTCATGGGTCAAAAGATACTAAAAAGAGAGAGATTTAAAAAAAAAGGCACGTACGACATCTTTGATTTATTGAGTCCCAATTGCCCGTGAGCTTTTTCTCTTCAAGGTACCCTTTGTGTCCCAATTTATATGGCATAATTGAAATTTCGAGATTTTAATTTTCTAAGTTTTAACCGTAAATTAGGATATATAGGCTTTAGATTTTTTTGAAATAAAATTTATATATTGGAAAACTATTTAAAAAGTACTACAAATCAAAATGATTAACAACTTAAAATATTTAAAAGACGTATAAAGAAATTTCAGTAAACAAAATTTGATTGACTATTGAAATTCTAACTGTGTCAAATAAATTGAGAAGGAGAGAGTAATTCCTTACACTTACTTTGCCTTTCTTGTTTTGCACTCAAATAAAAGATTGGCTCACTGTATAGTATGTCAACTAAGGATCCTGCAGCTAATCAGGTTCATCAGAATTCAATGTTTTCATCGCATAGCATATAATACGTTAGTAAGTTTAATCATAACAAGAAATTAAATGGAGTATATATACCGTATTATTCATTTTGGTGATATATATATGTAATTTGCATGCAAAAAAAGAGGTTTCAAGTTGTAGAATTTCAAATACATTCTTGCGTCTTGCTTTTAACATGATCAAGACGACAGTATCTTCACAGAATCACAATCATGCGTACATTGAAAAACCAAAAGTTATATAAATAATTGCCTTCAAATAACATGGGAGACCTCGTAAGTCGTATCCTATGCCTTGAGGGACCCAACATCTATTAATTCCTTTCAACTAGCTGAGGAACAGGATGTACTATTAAAATAGACAATTACAATGATCTTGTAAGGATTAAACTCGTGTTATTTTTTTTTTGATAGGATTAATTGTTGTCATGATCTCATAAGAATGCAAACACTTTTCACTATATTGTTCAAATTGTGGTATCTTGATAAATTAATTATCTCGTCACTGGAAGCTCTACATATGTTCTAGTGACTGATTTAAGTAACTAATAAGTTTGCACACACTTTTAATTTTTTACTCTTATGCCAAGTAAATCTGGCTTGCCGATCCATCTAGTTATGCTAAAGTACTTTGAGTCCTCATTGAAGTGCTTTATGTGATTTCTTAATAAGTTATGAATATATTGTTGGAATGATTGATCACAGTTCACCGGAAAAGGAAAAGGTTTAGATGTTTTCCGGTGAATATACAAGATATACAAGATATGTGTGTGTGAAAATGTGACGTGTGTGGAAGTGTGAAAGAGTAAAGTACAGAGGTGTTCACATGGGAAAGAATAGCAGCTGATTCAAAATCAATTTGGACACACGTGGCTACACATTCAAGAACCTTCCAAGCAATTTCCACATTTACATATTAGTTTTTCCTTTTGTATAAAATCTGATACAATAATTAGTTTGTTAGAAGGTGACCAATTAGAATAGGACACCTGTACAGTTTGTTTTGATATTTTTCATTCCTCTACTGCTATATAACGTGCACTGTACAGAATAATAATACACAAGGAAAATTTCTCATCATTTGTCTTTTATAATTTACAGTTTCACATGGTATCAGAGCCTTGAGATTTAATCTCAGCTCATCTTTCTTTTTCTTTTCCTTGTTTTAGCTTCAATCTTCTGTTGCAATGGGAGACAATGTTGAAATAGCTACTGGGACTCAAGTTCCCCTTTCATCTGCGGATACTGGATCAAAAGAGGTCTTCAATACCTCTCACCCTTGCTTCATTTCTCCATTGGATTCACTTGAGACATTGCTTGTCAACACAGTTTTTGACGGAAAAAGTTTTGGGGGTTGGAAAAGAGCTATGTGGATAGCTCTAACTGCTAAAAATAAGGCTGGTTTTATAGATGGTTCAACATCAGAACCAGAAATAGGAACAAATCTGCATAATGCTTGGGGTAGAGCCAATAATATGGTAATTTCATGGATACTAAACTCCCTATCTAGAGACATCTCTGAAAGTGTGCTCTATTATGCTAGTGCTAAGGATATCTGGGAGGAGTTAGAAGCCAGGTTTGGCCAAAGCTCAGGAGCTAGACTATATCAGCTCCAAAAAGAACTAAGCGACCTTGTTCAAGGTCCAACTGATATAGCCACTTATTTTACTAAGATTAAACGACTCTGGGATGAATTAGATACTTTGGATTCGTTTGTTCCTTGCTCTTGCATCTGTTCCTGCAAAGCAAAGGAGAAAAACTTTAAATCTAAGCAAGATGAAAGGCTTGTCAAATTTTTAATGGGACTTAATGATTCATACTGTGGTGCAAGGGGTAACATTCTTATGATTTCACCTTTACCCACTATTTCTAATGCATATGCACTGTTAGTCCAAGAAGAAAAACAAAGAGAAGTTCACAACACACCAAAATACCCAGGAGAGTCATCTTCATTTGTTGTTGCAAACCAGGGAAATTTCCCACAAAAAACCTTTGCTACTGATTTCAGATCACAAAAAGGATATTATGACAACAAGAAATCTGGTAGCATTTGTAAGTACTGCAAGAAACCAGGTCACTCTATTGATAAATGCTACAAACTTCATGGGTTTCCACCTAATTTCAAATTTACTAAGCAGCGAAATTTTCAGAACTCAGTTCAGGGTAATGCAGTGTCTTCTAATGAGAATTCTGGGGAAGTATTCATGTCTAATGCAGAAACAGGAGAACAAGGGAAACTTCTTTCTCCTGAGCAGTTGGCACAAGTAATGCAAATGCTTCAACATGTGAAAGATGGAGATCAAAGTACTGTTTCTGATGGTATGGCATCTGTGAATTGTGCTGGTATAACCCTTTGTCCTAGCCCCTTTTCTTTAAACCTAAAATCTGATTCTAGAAATTATTCTAAGACTACCTGGATCATTGATTCAGGAGCAACTGAACACATGAGTTACAACAAGTCTTCCTTCTTTAATTTTAGACTTTTGCCTAAAATCATCTCTGTTAGTTTACCTAATTCTCAGAAAGTTGATGTTTCTCATATAGGATCAGTCAAACTTTTCTCAAATCTTATCATTCACAATGTTCTTTATGTCCCCTGTTTTCATTTTAATCTTCTATCTGTTCATAAGTTGTGCAGACAGCTTTCTAACATAGTATTTTTCACCTCTTCTCATTGTTTTATGCAAGGCCCTTCAATGAAGAGCCCAATGCTCCTTGGTGAAAGTCAGAATGGTCTTTACATCTTCAAGCATAGGATTCCAGTGTTTTCTTCTTCTACAAATTCCAGCTCTAGAGTTTCTAGTTTAGTTTCTAAGCCAGTCTTCAATTCCCAGAAGGATATTGTATCCAATTTATCTTCTAGTTCCTTTTCTGTTACTAAATGCAAGTTGTGGCATGTAAGGTTGGGTCATATGCCCCTTTCAAATATTCAAAATATTAATGAAATTTCAGATGATGTTTGTTCTAAATTTCCTATTCCTTGTACTATTTGTCCACTAGCAAGACAACATAAGCTGCCATTTACAAATAGCCAAATTTCCTCTAAAGGTATCTTTGATTTGATACATATTGACACTTGGGGGCCTTACCAAACACCCACTTATGATGGATATAGATATTTCTTAACCATAGTTGATGATTTTAGTAGAGGAACTTGGACATTTTTGTTATCTACTAAAAGCAATGCCTTCCCTATCCTCAAATCCTTTTTGATCATGATAGAGAGACAATTTCAGAGGAAAGTTAAAGCTATTAGGTCCGACAATGCATGGGAATTGGGATCAAGTTCTGAATATGCAAGTTTCTTAGTTTCTCAAGGCATTGTTCATTAAACCTCTTGTGTGGCCACACCACAACAAAATGGTGTGGTTGAGAGGAAACATAAGCATCTTTTAGAAATCTGTAGGGCCTTGCTTTTTCAATCCCAACTGCCACATAAATTTTGGGGGGATGCGATCATGACTGCTACCTATATTATTAACAGATGCCTTACAAGACTGTTTTCTTTCTTAACACCCTATGAAAAATTATTTGGGCATCCTCCTAGTTATTCTCATTTAAGAAGTTTTGGTTGTCTTGCTTTTGCTTCTACACATTCACATGGCAGATCCAAATTAGCACCAAGAGCAGAAGCTTGCATTTTCCTTGGTTATCCTTTTGGGAAAAGGGGTACAAGTTATTGAGTCTAGAATCACAAAAATGTTTAGTTTCTAGAAATGTCATTTTTTATGAAGATATTTATCCTTATGCTACTGCCCAGTGTAATGTTCCTATGTTTCCTTTTGATGAACCCACACACTCTGATCTTCCATCTTCCTTGCCCTTTATTCCTGAGTTTTTAACTCATACAGTTTCTACTCCTGCAACTAATGCACAGCCTGATTCCTCTCTGTCACCTACCACTTCTCTACCTACTGATTCCTCACCTCTTACACCTAATTTCAATTCCAATCCCCAGAGTGCACCACCCTCTTCTTCACCTAATGAGTCCTATATTGCACCAATCTCTCTAGTCCCTAATCCTGTTATACTAAGACAATCTACTAGATCAGTGAAAACCCCTGCTTACACAGAAGATTATATCTGTAATAGTGTTCATTTCTCTAATGTTTCTGATGTCTATTTTTCTTCATCTATCTCCTCTCCTCTTTTTGCATTTTCTGCACTTTCTAATGCTAACTAAGATTACATCAACAGTTTATCACAAATCAAAGAACCCTCAACCTTTTCCCAAGCTATTCTTTACCCAGGTTGGCAGGATGCCATGACCAAAGAATTGGAAGCTTTGATCTCAAATGACACATGGGAAGTAGTGACTTTGCCTCCAGGAAAGCGAGCACTTCCCTCAAAGTGGGTTTATAAGGTTAAATTAAAATCAGATGGTAATGTTGAGAGGCTTAAGGCACGTTTGGTTGTGCGAGGTGATATACAACAAGCAGGAGTTGATTTTACAGAGACTTTTAGTCTTGTCGTCAAGATTACTACTATAAGGTGTGTCTTGGCAATTGCAGTTAATAAAAATTGGGGTCTCTATTAGCTTGATGTTAATAATGCGTTTCTACACGGCGAGTTAGACGAGGAAGTCTACATGAAGTTCCTAGCTGGTTTAAAAGTTGTTGATCCTACCCAAGTTTGTCGATTAAAGAAATCACTTTACGGGTTAAAACAAGCTTCGTGACAATGGTATTCAATACTAACAGCTGCTTTGAGTTTTAAAGGTTTCACACATTCCTTAAACGATTATTCCTTTTTTTACAAAGTTCATGGCTCATCTGTTTCAATTTTAGCCGTCTATGTCGACGACATTTTGCTCACTGGCAACAACCCAGAAGAATTAAAGACCTTGAAATTGTTTTTAGACTCCGAATTCAAAATCAAAGACTTGGGGAACTTACATTATTTCTTGGGGATTGAGGTGGTTCGTGAACCTCAAGGATTGATCCTTAATCAACGAAAATTTGTTCTTGAACTCCTTTCTGAGTATGACTCCCTTAACCTGAAGCCTGCTACATCGCCTTTAGACCCAACTCAAAAATTACATCTTGACATGGGTTCTCCACTCCCAGATCCGACTGCCTATCGACGTTTGATTGGTCAACTCAACTTCTTGACTCATACCAGACCCGATATTGCCTTCTCTGTACAGCACTTAAGCCAGTATATGCAATCTCCCCATCAAACCCATTTAACTGATGCATATCATGTTCTTCGTTATCTACTCCTTGACCCTGGTTTGGGTCTTTTCCTTAATTCTTCTCCTTCGTTTACATTGTTGGCCTTTTGCGATTCTGATTGGCCACTTGCCCGGATTCTCGCAGATCTGTGAGCGGATATTACATCATCCTTGGTGGTAGCCCCATTTCTTGGAAATCGAAAAAACAACCTTCACTTTCGTTATCATCCGCCGAAGCTGAGTACAGATCGATGCGTCGGGTTGTTGCCGAGCTCACTTGGCTTGTCCGACTTCTTTCCAACCTAACTCTTCCACCGGATCTCCCTATTTCTCTTCATTCAGACAGCCAAGCAGCAATACATATTGCTAAAAACCCGGTCTTTCATGAACGGACGAAGCACGTTGACTTGGATTGTCACTTCGCCCGTCAACAATACCTTGCTGGCTTAATTTCCTTCTCCTTTCTTCCTTCTTCGTCTCAAGTTGCAGATCTTTTTACGAAACCCCTTCATGGTACCTCTTATCGTTTTCTCTTGGGCAAATTGGGGGTTCGATCTGCCCCTTCCAATTTGAGGGGAGGTGTTGGAATGATTGATCACAGTTCACCGGAAAAGGAAAAGGTTTAGATGTTTTCCGGTGAATATACAAGATATGTGTGTGTGAAAATGTGACGTGTGTGGAAGTGTGAAAGAGTAAAGTACAGAGGTGTTCACATGGGAAAGAATAGCAGCTGATTCAAAATCAATTTGGACACACGTGGCTACACATTCAAGAACCTTCCAAGCAATTTCCACATTTACATATTAGTTTTTCCTTTTGTATAAAATCTGATACAATAATTAGTTTGTTAGAAGGTGACCAATTAGAATAGGACACCTGTACAGTTTGTTTTGCTATTTTTCATTCCTGTACTGCTATATAACGTGCACTGTACAGAATAATAATACACAAGGAAAATTTCTCATCATTTGTCTTTTATATTTTACAGTTTCACATATATATGGAGAAAAGTTTTACACTTTTAAGTTTAAGTTTAGTAGTATCTCTTTTGTTGAATTTATAACATACTGAAAGAAATATAAATATTAAATCTCGTTTGTATATAGCATGTATGATAATATAATTGACAAAACATATATTTAGAGTGAACATTTTGATTAACTCGAGTAGTTTACTGTGCCGGACTAGTGTAGAATTTGATTATTACTTAGTATTTTCTGCTTTAGTAATTAATAATAATAATAATAATAATAATAATAATAATAATAATATCATGGTGTCTCTCTTAAAATGATTGTGAATTGTGTATATTTGGTTCGTCAAAATGTCCTTGTCGACAGACAGATGCCTTCATTGTGAAACAAAACAAAAAATGTCTAAAAATATGAGTTGGTGGCTCATCCCAGTCTTCATTCTTCCTTTTTAGTACTTTAATTCATTTTTAGCACTTGATAAGTTAATTAGCACTTGATAAGTTAATAAAATAGATGAGCCAACAAAAACAGAAAGCATCACAAATGAACGATGACTGAATTACTACGGAAATCAATTTTTTGCATGCGTAATACCAAAAACAGATAATTTACACATGAGCCAATGAAATTAAAAACCATAATGTTTCAAAGTCAATTGCTAATGTTCCCTGTGTTTCTTGAATTGTTCTAATTAGCTATAGAAGTATAGAATATGTCCCGTAAAATTACATTAATTATTTGATTGTGCATTTGGTAAGACGTGGAGTATTCTCCAGAAACTGTTTTGTGCCAAAAAAAATACTGGAAATAAATAAATTGTAATAGTGAAATATAATAGGGAAAGAGTTAAGTTATACTCCAAGATATTTTACATTATTGGAAAATTTAATCTGGTGAGTCTGTGATGGCATAATAAGTAACTTAATTGTATAAATATATTTTTAAACAATACATGGAACTCAAACTCGAAAAGGATCAAAAGGGTGAGTGAGGGAAGTAATTTGTGTTGCTTTTAGGAATGAGATGATGTTAGCTCAATTTTTTACTTTAATGTTTCTGTTTGGTTGTTATTGCCCACTGATTGATGGAGAAAGAGTTACACGTTTTTTAACACAAATGGTCGGTTTTAATAACAACGTGAAATTCGCATTTCCAAGGAAATTCATAAACTAAATTATGATCTTCAAATTCATGGTTCATTTTTGTAACGCATTAGTAATATTAATAACTGCAGACACTCATCTCCCTATTAATATTTAGTACTTTTTTCCCCTATTGAAACTCAGAGTACACAAATAATAGCTGTGACTCGGGTTGCTCAATAATTGTATTCGAATTAGGCCCATGATAGAAAGTGTCGCAATTTTTTGTGCGGATTGTCCTTCAAACACGCTGGTCTTTAATCTTTTTTTTTTTTTTCGCAGATTGCCCTTTATTTGGGGTGGTCTTTAATTTTTGCCCTTCAAATGGGTGATCGTTAAATTTTACCCTTCGCTTAACACCCCAAGGTTGTGGATTCGAACCCCAGCTCAGTTAAAAATAAATAAATAATAACAAGGCAGAATTTGGGCTGCACAAGCAGAATTTTTATCTGATGGGCAGAATTTAAAGATCACCATTTTGAGGGGTAAAAATTAAAGACCCCCCCCCCCCCCCCCCCCCGCGAAGGGCAATCCTGCAAATTGACCGTCTTTAATTCTTACCTCTCAAATTGCTGGTCTTTAATTTTTGGGCTTTGCTTAAAAAAGTGACTGAAAATACCCTGAGGTTCTGGGTTCGAACCCCCACTCAATTTAAAAAAAAAATCGCAAGGCAAGATTTTCGCGGAACCTCTGCCTTAAGGCCTAATTTTGGACGAAAGTTTGCCTTAAGGCCTAACTTTTGCCCGAATAGGCCTAAATTTGCTACAAAAATTTGTCTTGCGAACTTTTTCTTTTTACTGAGTCGGGGTTGAAACCCAAAAACTCGGGATATTAGGCGAAGGACAAAAATTAAAGACCATCCCCGAATAAGTGCAAATTGCCCAAACTCAACCTGAAGCCCACATTACATTTTTGTCAAGAAACTAAACATGATCCATGGGAAAGCCCAATATTGTTATGAACGTGTATTCCTTTTAGACCCGTCTTTCTTAAACATTGCCACGTTTACCTTTAAATGGAGTTCATAATAATATTGGAAAATGCAAATTGTGAGTCATATTGACGGTTAGCTGACAAAATTGTTTTGAAGTTGCATTTTGAGCTCAAATCATGGTTTGAGTATCGATTTAGTAAGATTTGAGTGGTAAAATCATATTAGAAAGACAACTAATCAACAACAACAACATACCTAGTGAAATTTCACAATATGGGGTCTGGGGAGGGTAAAGTGTACGCAGACCATATCCCTATCTCGGAAGATAGGGAGGTTGTTTCCGAAAGACCCTCGGCTCAAGAGAAAACACAACGAGAAAGGTTAGATAAGCACAAGCAGTTCAAAGCAAAATGCAAATGAAACTAAAGAAAACGAATAAGTCAAAATAGAGCAGTCTGAAAAAAGGGAGTAGTAGCTAGCACAGATAAATAAGATAATCGAAGTACAAGAAATCACATATAGTAGCAAAAAACAAAGGACAATAGACTATAGATCGAAACAACGACTACCTACTAGCCTTCTACACTAATCTTAGTCCTCAAAAACCTCCTATCTAAGGTCATATCCTCGGTAAGCTGAACCTGCGCCATGTCCTATCTCAGCACCTCTCCCCAATACTTTTTCGGCCTACCCCTACCTCTTCTGAAACCATCCATAGCTAACCTCTCACACCTTCGCACTGGGGCATCTGTGCCTCTCCTCCTCACATGCCCAAACCATCTCAGCCTCGCTTCCCTCATCTTGTCCTCCACTGATGCTACTCCAACCTTATCCCGGATATCTTCATTCCTAATCCTATCTCGCCTGGTGTGCCCATACATCCATCGCAACATTCTCATTTCCGCAACTCTCATCTTTTGGACGTGAGAGCTCTTGACTGCCCAACACTCTGCCCCGTACAACAAGGTCGGTCTCACAACCACTTTGTAGAACCTGCCTTTAACTTCTAGTGGCACCTTCTTATCACAGAGCACTCCTGAAGCAAGCCTCCATTTCATCCACCTTGCGCCAATACGATGTGAGACATCATCGTCAATATCCCCACTTTCTTGTATAATAGACCCGAAATATTTGAAACTTCTTTTCTTTGGGATGGCCTGGGTACCAAGCCTCACTTCCACGCCAGGCTCATGTGTCACGTCACTGAACTTGCACTCCATGTACTCTGTCTTGGTCCTACTCAACTTGAACCCTTTAGACTCCAGAGTTTGTCTCCAAACCTCCAGCTTAGCGTTCACTCCGCTGCGTGTCTCGTCGATCAAGACTATGTCATCCGCAAATAACATACACCATGGCACCTCACCTTGAATTCGCCGCGTCAGACAATCCATCACTAGAGCAAATAAAAATGTGCTAAGAGCTGATCCCTAATGCAGCTTGTCGTCCTATCCTATATACTGCTCGCGTCCCCCCTACTCTCCCAAGCCCCCATCGCCATCAATTTCTCCCTCATCTCCTGGGCACTCAACAAAGTCAGACTCCCCTACTTGATCCTTGGCCGGTCATCCGTGACCCTCTTCGTCTTCTTCCTCGTAATCCCCAAATCCATCACCAAAAACTTATGTTGGGTCGTAAGGTTCTCACTCGGAATGACCTTGCAGTCTTTACAAAGACCTTTATCCTCTTTTCTAAGGAGCAAAAAGTCTATCTGCGTCGCAACCGTCGAACTACGAAAGGTTACCCAGTGCTGCTCCCTCTTCGGGAAACTCGAGTTGGCTACCACCAATCCAAAGGCTTTAGCAAAATCCAGAAGTGAGACTCCTCCTCCATTCCTGACTCCGAAGCCGAAACCTCCATGCTCATCATCATAACCCCCCGAGGTTGAGCCGATGTGTCCATTGAAATCTCCTCCTATGAATAACTTCTCGGTGGGCGGTATACCTCCCACCACTTCATCCAAATCCTCCCAAAAGCGCCGCTTCTCCTCCTCGTCCAAGCCCGCTTGTGGCGCGTAAGCACTAATTGTTCAAGGTAAACCCTTCCACAACTAACTTAACCGCCGTCATCCGGTCATTGACCCTCCTAACCTCTACGGCCTGCTCCCTTAGCTCACTATCTACTAAAATGCCTACCCCATTCCTATACATTGACTTACCCAAGAACCATAACTTATACCCGTCCACATCCTTAGCTTTAGATCCTACCCATTTAGAAAGACAACCAATCATTGATCAATAAGTTTGAAGAAATGAATTTTAATTTCAAATATGATTTTTGTAGGAGAGGTGGAATCGGTGTTGTTTAGACTTGTTGAAATGGTCGAAGGAGGCTGTCTACAAAATTTGAGGTCATTTGTTGGAGAAATGAACTGCTTTTGAACAAGAATTGCAATTGGAAATAGCAAAGAAATTCATCTCTGCAGCTAGTGACATGTTATATAAGATAGATACACCATTATACACTTTTATATAAGGTAGGTTTTATACAACGTAGTTTCATAGTTTATATAAGTGTATAAATAATGTATGATATTGTATAAGGGTGTATAAATACCACTTATACAGTGTTGGAAAAAAATTTGGCTATTCATGTAAACTGAAACATGAATGTACAGTATTGTGTTGGGTTGTTTATTTTTTAGGCAAACTTACACAAATAACTACCTTAAAAGGTCCAACTTACTCCCCATAGCAACCTTTTCTAATTTACCATATGTAGCTAACATTCAGCTGTATTTGATGTATTTCAATATTTGTTTTTGATGTATTTCAGTGATTTTTTTTTGCTTTAATGTATTTCAGTGATTTTTTTTGCTTTAATGTATTTCAGTTTTTTTTTTTTTTAATGTGTTTTAGTGTTTTTTTTTTTTTTGATGTATTTCAGTGACTTTTTTTGATGTATTTCAAAATTCACTGTGTACATTCAAAATACATTTGAAGCCAAATACATTCAATTTCCGTGTATTTGAAAACACTGTTCATATATTCACTGTATTTGAATGGATTCAAACAAAATTTCAAATATTGTGTACATTCCAACTACATATGAGCCAAATACATTCAAATTTTCGTGTATTTGAATGGATTTCAACAAATACATTCAGATACAAGACAAAAAAATTCAAATACATGACAAATACATTCAAACACAGTGTGTTTGGCTTTTAACAAATACACTAAAAAAATACAAGACTAATACATTAAAAAATAGTGTGTTTGTGAGATGTAGCTGTTGTTGAATGTATTTGTATTTGGCTTTTAACAAATACACTCAAAAAATACAAAAATACACACAACCCAGATCTGAGTATCGACAGCGACACCACCGTCAACCCAAACATTAGCCATCTTCATCCGCTGAATGATAGTGTGCCAACTCTTGCGCAGTAGAAGCCATCCTTCCAAGATCTGCATTCATCTCTAAATTCCTCGCGGAAAGGCTGTCATCTATGGTGGCCTACTGTCCGTTAAGAATAGAAGTAGCTGCAACTCGAGCCCTTCTTCCCTGAATAAAAAAAAAAAAAAACCACTCATTATCCAATCCATTGATTTTCCCTCCAGATCTGAGAAGCACTAGATTTGGACGATTCCGATCTCCACTATCTTCTTCGTCCATGTAAGCGTCTCCACAATCAAAACCCTAACCCCTCCACTTCCACGTCATCTTCTCCCGTCGCATCTCACGCCGTTACAATCACCGCCACAACAATCTTCTCTGCCGCATCTCACGTACTCACGATCGTCACCAAAAATCTATTTCGCGCCGTCATCTATGGCGGCGCAAATGGAGAGAAGGGGAGAGAGAAAGTTTTTTAGGGTTTTGAGAAATGAAAAATCTGAAATGGATAGTGAGTGGGAATAGAGAAAGATATATGTATTTGGGTAGCTGTGTTTGATATAGCTACCAATTATAATTTAGAAAAGTTAATTAGCTACTAAATATAATTAAATAAAATAGTAGTTAATATTAATAATTAGGTTTTAAAAGAAGCTATAATGAGTAAAAATTCCTTTTTTTTTTTTTATTCTCTTCGAAAGATCTTTACCAGCATATCTTTGATGGGTGAAACTTGACCTAACATATCCAAAATAGTCTATACCCAACTAATTATTTTTCGAAAAAGAATATAATTTTATATTTAAGGAATCTCTACTGAGATGTACGAAATTCATATTACAATAACTCACAGAGTATTATTCCATTTTCTAATCCTAGCAACAAAATTATCACATAATATATACTGCCTCAAAACTTCAATTGTTGTTATTCCTAATTCAATCACTATTGGAGTTCTAAAATCTTAAAATTAGAAAACTCAAAAATTAAAAATTGTTTCTTCACCGATTAAAGTTGAATGATTTGTGGCAAAAAGCTTCGTAACCACCGCTGTGAAAATCTGAATTTTGAGGTCATCTTCAGATCTCAAGAGTTTAGAAGTTCACAGATTTGCAAAATTCAAGCTCCAGGACTATTCAAAATCTGACTTGGTAATTTTGTTGAGCTGAATTAAAGTTTCATAATGCATTTGAGCTTCAAATCTAGAATAAAAATTATCGAAACCCACCGTTGTTTCATTTGAGATTCAATATCTGGAGTTGTCAGTTCTGCCTTGAATTCAGTTGTTTTGATGGAGTGGTGGAGCTTAAATCATTAAACTTGACTGAGATAGGTAGTTATTGGGGTGAACTTCAAATGAATTCACTATTGATGAAGCTTTGGAGTTTCAAAGCTGAAATTCAAGTTTGCTTAATTTTAGGTTTGATGTTGTACCAAATCGTGGGAACATTTTGAGGAGCTTATATCTCAAGTTTGGTGCGAATTTGGCGGGGGTTTAAATCTAATTTTATATTGAACTTCGAGGTTGAAGAGTAATATTCCATGTATGTAAATTGTATATCTTATGTATGCCGCGTTCATGTATCACTTCTATATTTCCAATGTATATCACATGTATAATGCTGATGCAACATAACATACATAGGATATATAAAAATATATACATATGACAAATTGTGATATACATTTGACATACACAGTCGCCTTCTTCGCAAAATTCGACTTCAATTTTTTTTTTCATTCTTATATCAAAACCAATTCAAATTAGTTCTAAATGCACCAAGACTTCAAAATAGAATCCTCCATATTATTTTTAACAAGATCAAGAAACACCAGTTGATTTTAAAAAATTGAGTTTAATTGGAATACAGTTCAAACATTCAACTTGACAATGGCGGAATAACATCTCCTTTCATAGATTCGGCATCTTAGTAGAGAATATCTAGTAGCATCAATTTAAAAAATGGAAAAGGTTAAAAAGTGCCCTCTACTATCCCAAAAGATTTAAAAATACCCTTCATCCATCTATTGGGCTAAAAATACCCTTCATCCATCTATTTTGACTCACTTATACCCTTAAACTTAATAGCCCTCTCCTTTTTATTGTTTTATTATTATTATTTATTACGTGGCGCCTCCTTATTGGTCGAAAATAAAACCCCACCCTCCCCACCAGAGCGTTTTCTTCTACCCGACCCACGACTCATGACCCATGGCCCACGACCCAATTCCCCTTTAAAAAAACATCTGATCGCATCCCTTTACACACCAAATTCCTTTCTTTGCTATCTGGAAATGTTAATTTGCTTTAAAGACAAGTTCTTTAAAATTTCAATGAATTGAATCTGAATAGGAATTGACAGAGGATTCATTTATCAGTTCATTTCAGTTCATTTTAAGATTAAGGCGTAATTGATCGATCAATTGTTAAGAACTAGAATACTATGATACCATAAACCGACCTCCAAAGTGAACGTCTACAAATGTAAAAACATTATAAACAAAGTAAAATAAAGACAATCACAGAGCAACAAAAGGCCACAAATGTTATCTCAATTTGTTTCTCATCCATTCCAACTTTCTGCAATTCTACTTCTATTGTGCTAATGTAAAGAAAGGGTAGGAACATATGGTCAAACAAGATTCTTACAAGGGCAAACGTGTAAATATATCCCTCAACTTTGCGATTTAGAGGAGATATATTCTTTCGTTAAAAAAAGGTGTATATATACCCTTGTCATTACAAAATGGTGCAAATATACCTTATTCTTACACAAATAGTGCAAATATACTCTTTTCGCTAATTAGATTTTTTTTTAAAATCATTTAGCTTATTTTTAATTAAAAAAATGTCATGTGGCTTTAAAAAAAAGTATACTCATTTTTTTAGTAGACATATTTTTCTAACACCACATGGTAATTTTTTTCTGGTGGGTCAGGTCTGGTTCGTTTAAAAAAATATCTCCGTGACTTTAAAAAAAATAAGTCTACCCATTTTTTTAATCGAACCAAACCCGACACACCAGAGAAAAAAATTATCATGTGGCTTTAGAAAAATATGTCTACTAAAAAAATGGTTAGACTTTTTTTTTAAAGCTACGTGGTATTTTTTAAATTAAAAACTAAACTAAATGATTTTTTTTTAAAAAAATTCATCAGCAAAAAAGGTATATTTGCACCATTTTGTAACAGCAGGGGTATATTTACACCACATTTTCACGTCGTATATCTGATTTAAATCACAAAGTTGAGAGGTATAATTGCACATTTTAAAAACTGCATAGATGGAGCATGTGTGCGATCATATGTTTTCTGAAAGGGGATTTGCATCGTGGTTCATGGGTTGTGGGGAGGGGTGGGGTTTTATTTTGACCAATAAAGAGGCGCTACGTAATAAATAATAATAATAATAATAATAAAATAATTAAAAAGAGAGGGCTGTTAAGTTTAAGGGTATAAGTGAGCCAAAATAGGTGAATAAAGGGTATTTTTAGCCCAATAGATAGATGAAGGATATTTTTAAACCTATTGGGATAATCCAAGGGCATTTTTGGACCTTTTCCATTTAAAATTTTTGTCACTCCAATACTCAAAACAAAAAATTCCAAAACTCCAAAAAATCTCACTTTTAACGATGAACCAATCGAGTGTTTTGGGGTTCAAAGAAGAATGAATTAGAGAGAGAGAGAAAATATTGAGAAGATTGGGAGGGATAATTTTACAAAACTTGGAGCCTAAAATCAAGATATACAATGATTCGCTTCAATTTCTACAAAATGAAAAGTATTATTAAGTTAGTTGATTGTTTGAATGTATCCAAAAAATTGTCATAATTGTTCCGAAATCATCATGTGATGTAAAATTTCTATTTTTGTGTATCTTGTTAGATATTGCAATGCCACGATCCATTTCCGCTAGCTGCATTGTCGCCTAATAGCTTCTACCCGCCCGTAGGTGAATTATATTACTATTAGATTAAATAAATATTCTAAAGTTACGTATTATCAAATAATAAGAAATATTTCAATAATTCATAATCAATGAAAATAAAGGAATAAAAGAAATTTGAAATTCAAACCACATATACAACACTATAGTTAAGGATCAACTATTATTCTCAAAAAACAAGTTTAAGAGTCGCAGACCAAAATGAAAAGAAACAAGATATAAATAAAGATAGTCTGGAATGCCACCACGACAGACGTGGTTGGCTCAGTTCATTTGACACTGGGAAATCGCTTCGGACTAGATCATTGGAATGTCGTCGGACCTCCAGAAGAAGGACATGCACAAAGCAATAAATAATATAATTTTGGTGAGCATAAATTCCAATAAGATTATCGAATGACTCATTCATCTTTCCCCGTAGAGCAAATCTTCGAAATAATGCATGAAAACAAAAATGAAATATATAATAATACATGTAAACAATTATGACGGGTAAATAGCACCGTGAACAATAATCTGGAGAAAGAATCATATAAGCGTATTGACCCTCGTGTTTACACCCACTAACCAACTCGTAGGCAAGATGATAGGTCTTTTGCAAATTAGACTGATGGACTTCTCACATGGGCCCTCATGAATATAGAATGACTAGACCAAATCCATCCCCTCACTGATAAGATGGTTATATCAAAATCATGACAACAATCAACTAACTTAACAAGACAAGTATATCTTTTAGTACAAGTAAATACATCAACTGATGAATATCTCAAGGAACAACACAAAATACTTATAGCATTGTCATAAAGTCTTAGCATGCTTTGAAATAAGGTAATACTAGGATGTCATGCTTAATTTGTCTTAAAATAGATTTAGATCATACTTATGAAACTCAACAATATCATATTATAGCCCTGAAAAGTATGACATTGAGGAATAAGCTCAAAATAGCATACGACCGGGGGGGGGGGGGGGTTGCTTAGATAGTAAGCACTCCTCACCTCCAAATCGAAAATTGTGGGTTCGAGTCACCAAGAGAGCAAAAGAGGAAGCTCCTGGGAGGGATAAAAAAATAGCATACATATCCTAGTATGTATCACCCCATAACATATTAGGTAGTTTCAACACATTTACGCAAGCTATAAGTCACAATTTTAAAAAAAAAAAATCGAAGGATTGAAGTATCATTTATCTTGAAATTGGTAAGCTTCTTAAACCCATGTGCAATTCTCCACCAAACTACCTCCAATTGCCTCAAACTATGTACAATATCAATTAACCACGTCAATATTACTAGTCGGAGTTAATTCATAATCTTAGGTCAAACCTAAGTCAAAGTCAACAATAAGTCAACAAAGTCATCTCCTAGATAAATTAGTCAAACCCCGAAATAAATTATAGAATCAGATAACCCACAAGCACACGGTACCTATACCTATTCTATTATCAAGTATTGATTTGACTTAATTAGTTAGTGTCAAATCCCCAATTTCCAAAATGAGTCAAAATCCTCCAATTTAGTCATTTGTAACTCATTATTCCATGATTAAAATTCATCTAAAATCAAGTATAATTTTCGTAGAGTGTTAAAGGATAGGGCGAGATATCTCCAATGGATCATCACCAACGAGCTCCTCTTTTTCAAAATGGAACAACTAAATCTATAATTTGTTACAGTTGAAATTATACCAGGTCAATTCATCACGATCGTACGATCGTGGACCTACTCTCGCGATCGGAAAGAGTTAAACTTTCATTGACCAGTCAATAGAGCCTGGTGATCGTGGCTCTGCTTCTTGCAACCGCGTAGAAATATAAAATGAACCTTCCACGTTCGCGATTAATTATTCTAGGTTGGCCACACACCTAACATTTTGAGATTGAGGTATGCACTGCGCATTCGTGCCCCACCAATTCACCGCGTTCGCGTCCTGGTGCCCCCTGTCACGAGACAACAGGTGATAGCAAAAATCTACTATTTTATTTTAGGTTTCAATTGTGTTGAAACATTCCTAGCTGTCGAGTTTGCTCTCGAGTTTCAACACTGACTATTCCAATAAGTCCCGGGTAGATATATTAGCTTATTCAAAGTCTCAAAGCATGATTTGTAACACAAGTAGTTAAAACAGCAGGTTATATTATTGCAAGCTTCACGCTTTAGTATAAAGATTGATCCTCAAAGCTCGAAAATTAAAGTCCAACTTAGGCTAGAGATAACGTTATAGCGTAAAAATTTCACGCTACGCCCTATTTGTACCCTACTATTTAATATGTAACCACTTTCATAAAATTATTTAAGTTGTATTAATTTTAATAAATTTCAGACAAAGTACCTTGCCTCCCACTCCTATTCTTCGTTTTCTTCTTTGTTTAAACTATAGAGCAAAAATTTAATGTGACAAAGAGAATTTATTTAAAGTGAATGTTTGAATGGCAATTGGATCTTATCTTAGATTTGTTGTCATGTTGTTTAACATGAATAACTTTAGAACATTGATAAATCATTGTTTTTGCAAAATAGATTTGTTCTTGTTTTGAGAAATTGGTGAATCGGGGATTTAGTAGATTTGTTGTTGTTTTGAGAAATTTATGATTGAGTTTGTTCTTTATTATATTTGAAACTTATGTTACAAATTTGAGCTCATTTATAGTAGGTTTGGGAGTTAAACCATTTGTTGGATTGTCGAAATTTGAATAATAAGCTTTTATTTCTGGGCAGTACAAACTTAGCTGAACATATTAACTTCAGACGGCACACGTCTTAGGTGCATGAAAAAAAAATGATCGCACCTCGAACATACACGTATTAAGTGCATATTAAGTGAAATTTTTGCACTAAGTCGCGTGCGTCTCAGATGCACACAAAAAATTGGTTGCACTTCAGACACACACGTCTAAAGTGCATCATAAGCGCATTTTTGGCACTTAAGACGTGTGCATTTGAGGTGATGCCAATTTCCTGCATGCACTTAAGACGTGTGCGTATGAAGTTCCTACTTTGGATGCAAATTTTGCTACTTCAATCACATATATCTCCGAAGAGTAAATTTATATTAAAAAAAAAATCAACATGGGATACAATTTAAACAGTGGTCCCAACATTGGATATTTGTGAAATGCCCCGGTTTGTGATAGGCAATTGGAAGACAATATACATATGAAAATGATGGACACCAACAGATTTGTTAATAGAGTGGGACAAATGCGTACCAACTTGTTCCATTCCACACAATACTTTGCGCACTTAATTTTATGGATTGACTTTTGGAAAAATCAATATAATAAAATCCTTTATCGAATATGATAATAGTATATAAAATAATTAAATATAAAATAGGATAGTAGACAATTAAATATTTCCTTTCTATTTTATTACCTTATCTAATTATGACGAAGTTAGTAGGATAACAACCTCACACATTTTGGTATATCTCAATTGATAATACAAATGGAGCAAATAGGTATTTTATATAAGAATTAGAGGTGAGACATAACTGCAAACAATGATACGCTAATTGGGCTTCTGATTGATATAAATGATTCATGATATTTTATTTATAAAAATAATTTTTTAAATAAAACATGAATAAATATATCCTATTCTCGCATATTTTCTAACAATTTCTACAGGAAGAAGAGTAATGCAGAAGAATATAGAAGAAACAAATTGTCAAAGAAGTAACCAAAGAATTCAATAGGTGCAACCACGAATTCATAAGTCATAACCATGGAGTTTTACATGTGGAATTACAAAAGACAACATTGGGAGAAGTTGCAAAATCCACGGGTGTCACCGCTTCATACTCACACCCGTCAATTGTGGGCATCAAGAAAAGAGTTGCAAAATCCATGGGTTTCACCGCTTCATACTCACACCCGTCAAGTGTTGAAATCCACGGATGTCACCGCTTCATACTCACACCCATCAAGTGTCAAATCCACGGGTGTCACCGCTTCATACTCACACCCGTCAACTGTGGGCATCAAGAAAGAAGTTGCAAGTCTTTCACCCGTCAACTATTATTATACTCTCAACCGTCAAGTAAGGTCACGGAAGTGCGCACTACTTCAAGGAATGCACCCGTAGGGGAAGACACTACATTTTCCTATAAATAGAAGCATTATTTTGCTTACAAATCATCCAATAATTTAGAAGACAAAGTGTCAATCTTGTTCTATTCTCTTTTCTTTCCTTTGTAGTAAAAATATTTCTCCAAGTCTTTCAATATTTCTAGCTTCTTAAATTCATATTTTCTCTTTTCTAACTCCATAATGGAGTAATCTCTTTTTGTTGGGATAGTTGATGAAACTTGGTGTAATGTTATATTGTAACACCCCGTACCTTTAACCTAAGTTTTGACCATGATCCTAGACTTAGAAAACCAGATAAAGAATGTGGGAATTTGAAATTTCCTCTTCAGTTGTAAGATGGTGGTTTACGCCCACGAATAGTGACCGTATTTCAGTATACGGCCCGTATTTCAAGTCGTAAACTGGTACCAAAGATTTCTGAGCATTCTGGAATTTGACACTTAGACGTTACATTGTTAAATACGGCCCGTATTTCAAAACGTATTTGGAATTTGGGAAAGCTTCCTTGATAAAAGTTGTAGAGCTTTGAAATACCTTTCCAACAGGTATATTATGGGGGGTCAAACGGACATCTGTGAAAAGAGTTATGGCCATTTTACCGAAGAGACGCAGTGCAGTCCATACGGAACACGGACCGTATTTCAAAATATGGCCCGTATTTCAAAATACGACCAGTATTTAACTGAGTGTAAAATTCAATTTTCCAGAACAATATATATTCGTCCATATCAGTTCAAATCATTATTTTTCATTCCTTCAAGCCCTAGAACGACCTCCTACCCTCCTCCATCATCAAGAACACCAAGGTAAGCCTACTATAATTATTTCAAGTCAATTCTAATACATATCCTTGTAATCTAAACAAGAAATCATCATTCCTAAACTAGGGTTTTCAAGAAAACCCACCTCAAAGTTCAAGAATTCAAGATTTTGAAAATTTTCTTCAAAGTTCAACTTTTTAATTCAAGTTTTGGAGCATTACCAGGTATGTAGAGTTACTATCTACGTGTGGGAAAATCATTGTTCTTCCCCACGCCTCCTAATCCATAAAGTATGAAGCTTTACAAAACTAGGCTTTCTATTCTATACTATGCTCATGATAACCCTAGGTCCATGTCTATGACTATATTATGTTTGAATTGCTATTATTCTATTATTGTGTTCTTGATACTCATTATGATTATTGAGAATCTGTCTGTAATCCATGAAAACCCATATTTTGTATTGCATGGGTTCTTGCATGCATGTTTTTGACTAAGAATGATTATTTCATGAATATCTTATATGTCTACAAGTTTTCATGCAATTAAATCATATAATTACTTTCATGCCATGATACCAGAAATATACATGCTAAATACAAGTTATTTCATGAAACCATGCTACAAGTTATCTCATGAAACCATGATACAAGCTATGTTACAAGTTACTTCGTGAAATCATGATTACAAGTTATTTCACGAAAATCATGGGCTTCTCAGCCAACTATATTATGTTCATGTTTTTTGGAGTTACACGAATTACCGAGAAGGCTCAGATAGCCTGAAACTACGTAGCCACCGTAGGACAAGGATCGCAACGCCCAATTAGGACGATACCTTAATTTTACACTGAATGGATCCATCAGGAACGTTACCACCTTATACCCTGGCAAGGTATGGGGGCTCTGCTGGTCCGGCGAGGTACCAGACTCCACGTACCCACGTGGTGATATCATGTTGTCGGTTTATGAAATGCTCTCCCTACTTATCATGTTTTACTTATGTTATATATACTAGATGGCCCATGCCCGTGCTGCGCACGGGCCCAACACTTCGGATTATACACACACACACTATGTTCAAAATACGATTAATATAACATTGTAGTTTGTGCTTTGTATCTAAAACTTTATTTTATTCGTGTTTGCTACGAAAATTTAATTTATTAATACTTTTTAAAAGAGAAGACTTGTTTAAAACAAAACTATTTTCCTCACTTTGAGCAATATTTAAGCATCAGTTGATACTTTCAATTTTAATTCAATTAATTTAAAAGTGTAAAATAATTATTATTTTTATCAAATTTTGATTTGGATAATTCTAATTCAAATTATTAAATTAATTTTACATGTTTAAAACGAAACAAAGTAGAAATTAATTTTCTATTTAAACGAAGAAATGCTATTTTTTAATTTTTGGTAAATATTCTCGGTTTAACTCATTTTACTTGTCATGTTGTCTTTTGCATGGTTTTTTAAGGAAATGTGAATTAGAATTATAATTTGACTAATTTACCTTATTCATTATTTGATCTTCATTTGATATTAATCTCTTTTCACATTTATTAGAGTAAGAATAAAAATAAAAAAGTAATTAAATTGTATCTTATTTTTTAAATATATATATTTTAAGTATATTTATTTTAGTAAACATAACAAATAAATGACATGGCGGAATACCAAATACAACAATTAAATATTTTTGAAGAAAAGTAATAATATGGGGTTCATGTTTTTTGCTGTGCAATAATTTCATTTGCTCTCACTAATGGGTTAATATGCATGTGGCAATGAATCCACTATTATTGACTTGATGGGGATACTTTGGGAATTACATGAATATTGTTTGATTTTTTAATATATGGGGTGCACTTTTTTTTTCTCATTAGTTTGGAGAGGGTGGGGTGCACTTTTTTTTTCATGAGTTTGGAGAGGGTGGGGTCCACCTTTTTTTTTTTTAAGAGTGACTGTCGACGAAACATGGGTAAACCGATGCTTCTATATAGTAGAAAATAGAAATATAATAAAGTATTTCTATCTACTTTTTAGAAGAGTTGGTAATATAAAGTATAAAATGTCATTTTTATGCCCTTAAATAAAAAAGTAGGACCGAACACGGATGACGATCTTGCCTCTATAAATCGGCTCTTCTATATAGTAGTAATAGTAAAGTAATACATATAATTTTTTTTATCAAATTTTGATTTGGATAATTCTAATTCAAATTATTATATTAATTTTACATGTTTAAAATGAAACAAAGTAGAAATTTGATTTTCTATTTAAATGAAGAACTTCTATTTTTTAATTTTTAGTAAATATTTTTTTTTTAACTCAATTAGAATTATAATTTCACTAATTTACCTTATTAATTATTTGATCTCCATATAATATTATTTTTTCTTTTATGACATTAATCTCTTTTCACATTTATTAGAGTAAGGAAAAAATGAAAAAGTAATTAAATTCTATCTTATTTTAATATATAAGTATTTTAAGTATGTTGTTGTACAATAATTTCATTTGCTCTCACTAATGGGTTGATATGCATTTGGTAATGAGTCCATCATTATTGATTTAATTGTTTGATTTTCTAAGTATTTTTTTTTAACATTGTTTGTTTTTTTAATATGGGATTCACTTTTTTTTTAATATTGCTTGACTTTGTTAATATGGGGTCCACTTTTTTTTCCTGTGAGTTTGGATGTGGTAGGTTCCACTTTTTTTCTTTGATTGGTGTTTAATATGGGGCCCGCATTTTTTTTTAATATTAGTTGTTGTTTAATATATATGGGCCCACAATTTTTTTTTTTAGTTGTTGTTAATATCATTAGTTGTTAATGAGCATCCACTACCAGTAAAATCTAAGAGAATTCTATAGACATGGCGATGGAATGGAAGATGAGAAAAGGTAAAGTTGAGGTGATTCTAGAATTATACAGAAAGCTACGAATAGGTCTTAGCTTTTAGGGTGGGACATCAAGGGAATTTATTTTAATTAAAAGAGAAGGGAATGAAAAGTAATGAGGAATTTATTGGTACGTTAAATGTAGCACATAGTCCAAAAATTGAAGCATGTGTTCGTCGGGGCCCACAGACGGATGACGAAAAAGTGCCTCTTAAACTGGCTCTTCTAAAGGGTAGAAATGAGATATTTTGGAAATTACATGAATATTGTTTGATTTTTTAATACGGGGTGCATTTTTTTTTTTTTTGACATTATTAATTTGCACTATTTTTATGCATATATATATATATACATTGCCATCATTATTGACTTAATGAGATACTTTGGAAATTACATGTATATTGTTTGGTTTTTTAATACGGGGTGCACTTTTTTTTTGACATTATTAATTTGCACTATTTTTATGCATATATATATATATATATATATATATATATTTAATATGGGGTGCACTTTTTTTTGGACATTATTAATTTGCACTATTTTTTTAATATTAGTTGTTGTTTAATATATATGGGGCCCACATTTTTTTTTTATAATTTCTTTTTATGGGCCTGTTTAATATGGGGTTTGTGCTCCGTATTTAAAACTTTATTATATTAGTGTTTGCTACGAATACGCACGTGGCAATGAATCCATCATTATTAACTTAATGAGATACTTTGGAAATTACATGAATATTGTTTGATTTTTTAATATGGGGTGCACTTTTTTTGGACATTATTAATTTGTACTATTTTTTTAATATTAGTTATTGTTTAATATATATGGGGCCCCAATTTTTTTTTTAATTAAATTGGAACGGATATATTACTACTATATAGAAGCACCAGTTGGGGCGCTTTTCGTCGTCCGTTTAATATGGGGCCTAATATTTTTTTTTAATGCCCACAACGGACGACGAAAAGCACCCCAACTGGTGCTTCTATATAGTAGTAATATGTACCCATGCTCATGCTCATGTTCATGTCCAGTTTTCAGTTTCAGTTCTTATCATGTTATTTCATGTGCCACGTTTATTTCATTCAGTTGTTTTACATACCAGTACATTCAATGTGCTGACGTCCCCTTTTTATTGCCGGGGGGGCTGCATTTCACGATGCAGGTATTGATTTACAGGACATCAGATTTGCTCGTTAGGACATTGCTCGTACAACTTTTGGTGAGCCCCATCTCATTCGGGGTTGTGTCTTTACTTCTATTTATGTCAGTTATGCATTTAAGGTATGCCGAGGGCCTTGTCCTGGTGAACAGTTTAGCAGTCAGATTCGTGTCAGAGGTTTCATAGACTAGTCAATTGTCATGTTCAGTTGAGTTAGCCTCAATGGCTACCTTACCATAATTCCGCATTCATGATATTATAATAATAATAATAATAATAATAATAATAATAATAATAATAATAATAATAATAATAATAATATTTTCAGACTTATGATTATTGAACTCCATGTTTTCACAATTCATGCATGTTTACTTTATATTCCGCATCAGTTTATGTCCCATGTAGACTCAGCAAGTCATGTGGTTCGCTCGGTCACATGCAGCAAGGCACCGAGTGCAGTGTTACGCCCAGGCCATGGTTCAAGGCGTGACAAAGCTTGATATCAGATCCCTAGGTTCAAGTGTCTTAGGGAGTCTATGAAACCGTGTCCAGTGGGGTCACTTTTATATATGTGTGGCGCCCACACATATAAACAGTTGACCACCAAGATATTTAAGATTGTCTCACTTCTTTCAACTCTAGATCGTGCAATAGAGCTATGTTCTCAAAAATCACTCGGACTCGTGTGTTGTTTCCCATTCTACCGAATACGCCACGTCTCAATGGATGAGAAAAATATAAATCTAATCATTATCGATGTGTTGCTTTCAGATGGAGTCATCAGGAATTATTCTAATTCGTGCCATGAAGTTTAGAGCAGTAACATTCTTTTTCCATCGAATTCTGAATGTATCAAATGTGTAAGCGACAAGAAGGAAATTCGAGACCCAAGACTTGCCAAATAGTGCGTGGTGTGTTTATCAGGTGTTAGTACCATTTGAAAGACAAATTTCGGTATGGTAGCACACGTAGGTTATATACCCTATAGGGTAAGTTTATTTGGACTCTTTGACCATGAAGCTATAGTATAAGGGTGATGGTTCATATTTAAGACCCCACGAGGTAGCATGTTACGAAGTTAACCGCAGCAGGCATAAATTGTCCACGGTAGTTTTGAGCAGGAAATAGCCTAAGAGCCAACCACCTGTAATACTAGAAAGTCTCGACTTTTAAGAGCTAACCACCTGTAATACTAGAAAGTCTCGACTTTTTCAAGGATATATATACTTTTTCCATATGATCTATGCACATGACTAGGAAGGGACTGATGCGATAATAAAACCACGAGCAGACGATATTGATTTTTTTTTTAGTATTAGTTTCAAATTATTTCAGCTTATTTAGATCAGACCTAGAGAGTATGACGTTAGTAAGTTACTACAAGAAGCAGATATTACTATGAGATAAAAGATATAGCAATTCCCTCTTAAGTTATGTGATTAAGTATTTATCCCTGATGTGTATAGAATGATATAATTTTGAAAGTGTATAGGGAGTTTAGGGTTAGTTGTTCCAATTCCTTATTTGAGACAAATGAAATTTTCCTAAGTGTGATCCATGTCCATAGTTCAGAAAGATAGTTACAACCCCACAATAGAGTCAGATAAGGAGGAAACGTTAGAAATAACCTTATGCTTCACTTTAGTACTCAGAGAAGAATTAGAGAATATGATGCTAGCAAGTGGTTAACAGAAGCATAGTAAGTAAGTTTGAATAGATACAGTGAATTAGAAATTTTCAGCAAAGTTAGTAGAAGTACGATTTGAGTTACTTAGTCAAGTTAGCACTACTAAGTGGGTAACTGTCTGAATACACCGAAGGCGTGTTTGAACCCAAAGGGTTTAAGCTAAATTTGAGGTATAGAAATTGGTGAAAGAAAAAGAAAACCATCTAAGCAGTAAGAGAGCAAGTTACAGAAGAAGGGCCTTTAAGAGTTATCAGAAAAGAGTTTTCCTCAAGACTGACAAAGCTACTATGCCGGTTATGTACATAAGAAACCCGTTCGTTTAAGTAATCCATTTTTTCCAGTAAGTAAGACTTGCTTGAAGTAAGTTGAAGAAATGAGTCGTCAGTATGATAGAGGGAATTAGCGGAACCACTAGATGACCACTTATCGCTAACTCAAGGGATCCCCATGCTTTAAACGTCAGCTTTTGAACTAAGGGGGAGATCGTGTGATAAGGTGCGTAGAATGTAATTTTTTGTCATGCTGTTGAGATCAAGTACTAGGTAACTATGTTACAAGATAAAGTTATAGATCGAATAGCGGGTTTTAAGGTTATAACGGTTCCAATTCCAGAGTAATTCATGTACTATGTGGTACTAATGCCCAGACGTACTCTACTCGTGTCTTACGTACCCATATCATGCCCATGTTAGAGCTTTACACTCCACGTTTAAGATACAAGAATTAAGACTTCATACGATAGTAAGCTATGCACGGGAATGTCTTTTCATGTTTCGCGCATCAGGTGTGCTCATGTCTAAAGTTAAAAACTGCATCCAGGTCTCACGTATCTATCATGCTTTTATACTCATGTCCATGTTCTAGCATCTAAGTGCTTTTCAAATCTGATGATGATCTTGACCCCTATGATTAATTTATCCATGTTACCACATACTTGTGCCCCAATCCATTTCGCTATGCATCCCACTTATAGCGGTATCGTAATAATCATTTTGTTAGATAACAATGAAGGTGAACCAAGATGGATGTCCTATCCATGATTCTATGTAATTCGTGCTTATGTTTCTTTAGCTGATGTTTTACGATCATGATGACATGATTCTTTTTTTTTTTCCTTTCGCTAAGTATCTAGGTCTCGTTATGTTCAAGGTGACTTTCTACCCATGTCTTAGATGCTCGAGGAACGAATTATTCATGCCTATAATCCATTCTTTCATGAGCCTTATTTATAACAAGGGCGTTTACTCACGGTGATAAGAGTAAGCTATCTTGAACCATGTCCTATTCTTTCGGTATATCTAAATCTTAAAGGTAATATTTTATCCATGCCTTACGTCTCTGAGTACCCAAGAGTTAGCCTACAATGGTACTCCACGCAAGTCACACTTATGCCTTAGTCTTACTTCAATGCTCATGAACTCAAGTCTATACGCCATGGTATGCAGATACTTATGTGAACGCCATGTTTTTAATGTACCCATGTCCCATGTCATGCTATTCACGTATTCACGTTTCATGCCATATGAATCACGTTCCCATGTATGCATGTCCCACATTACGTCCTTCATGTACAATGAACCATGTTATGTCCATTCTCTAAAGCAAAGTATCTCGTGTGAATAGTACCAATAATTCCTTTTCTCTCAGTCCTCTATAATACGCTCACGAGAATGAGCAAGATGAGCTAAGGTATTCATAATCATAAGTGACAGCTAACAAGATAATCAGAAGTAAGGTGCATTCCTATATTCAAATAGATATCTTTTCATGTACCCTATGGTACTTATCCCGGGAGTATTCTACTCAGATTCGACGTATTCATGTCATGCTTATGCCAGAGATTTATGAACACTTATGTTAGGATTATATTATTGTTATATGACTCAAGTCTGTCGCATTGACATCGAGTTGCGCTTACATTCAAAGCCTAAGTCATACTCCTATCTCATATTACCATGGTGACATACGGACGTCTATGATTAAGTCTCTAAGTATCCAAATACTACCCGTGCTTAGTATTCAACCCTCATATTGTAACAATCACGTTTTCGACATTCAGATCCCATGTTACGACATATATGTTTACACGTATTCGTATCTCATGACAGTTTAGCACTCATGTATTCATGTCATCCAGTTTCATGTATTTATGTCCCACGTCATGCGTCTCATGCCCAGGTAATCATGTCATGTTCGTGCCTATTTCCAGTACTCATGTCATTCATGCCTACGGATTTTCTTCCAAACCACGTGTATAGTAATCGTGTAATCATTCAGCCAATGTCCGTGTGTTCAAGCCAGCTCAGTATTTATGTTAGCTACATACAAGATGCAGTAATCACGTTATGTCACATCATGCATATTAAGATACCGTGTGAGTTGTGTGTTGGTACTTTAGTTAGCTGACAAGCATTTGAGAAATATCGTGAGGGTCCGAATTATGAAGGAAGTCCTACCATAAATTTTGTAGATTCCAGAGTTTGTAACGATTCTTAACCACTAGTCATAAATCGAGGACAAATGTTTCATGATTCTCATTCATGTAGGTGCTACTCAGTTTCATGTTCCCCATTTACATGTTTCCATGTAATCACGTATTCAGTTATGATGATCCATGACCATGTTCCTACGTAACCATGTCAAGCTCTTATGTTTTACGGCATGTTTCTTTCATGTTCATGTATTCAAGCCATGTCCAGCCATATTCTTAACCATGACCCATCATTCGAGGACGAATGATCCCAAGGGGGAGATATTGTAACACCCCGTACCTTTAACCTAAGATTTGACCATGATCCTAGACTTAGAAAACCAGATAAAGAATGTGGGAATTTGAAATTTCCTCTTCAGTTGTAAGATGGTGGTTTACGCCCATGAACAGTGACCGTATTTCAGTATACGACTCGTATTTCAAGTCGCAAACTGGTACCAAAGATTTCTGAGCATTCTGGTATTTGACACTTAGAGGTTACATCGTTAAATACAAACCATATTTCAAAATATGGCCTGTATTTCAAAACTTATTTGGAATTTGAGAAAACTTCCTTGATGAAAGTTGTAGAGATTTGAATTACCTTTCCAACGGTATATTATGATGGTCAAACGGACATCTGTGCAAAGAATTATGGCCATTTTACTCAAGAGCCGCAGTGTAGTCCATACGGAATACGGACCGTATTTAAAATACGGCCAGTATTTAACTGAGTGTAAAATTCAATTTTCCAGAACAGTATATATTCGTCTATATCAGTTCAAATCATTATTTTTCATTCCTTCAAGCCCTAGAACGACCTCCTACCCTCCTCCATCATCCAGAACACCAAGGTAAGCCTACTTTAATTATTCCAAGTCAATTCTAATACATATCCTTGTAATCCAAACAAGAAATCATCATTCCTAAATTAGGTTTTCAAGAAAACCCACCTCAAAGTTCAAGAATTCAAGATTTTGGAAATCTTCTTCAAAGTTCAACTCTTTAATTCAAGTTTTGGAGCATTACCAGGTATGTAGAGTTACTATCTACGTGTGGGAACATCATTGTTCTTCCCCACGCCTCCTAATCCATAAAGTATGAAGCTTTACAAAACTAGGGTTTCTATTCTATATTATGCTCATGATAACAAACTAGGGTTTCTATTCTATACTATGCTCATGATAACCCTAGGTCCATGTCTATGACTATATTATGTTTGAATTGCTATTATTCTATCATTGTGTTCTTGATACTCATTATGATTATTGATGATCTGTCCGTAATCCATGAAAACCCATATTTTGTATTGCATGGGTTCTTGCATGCATGTTTTTGACTAGAATGATTATTTCATGAATATCCTATATGTCTACAAGTTTTCATGCAATTAAATCATATAATTACTTTCATGCCATGATACAAGAAATATACATGCTAAATACAAGTTATTTCATGAAACCATTCTACAAGTTATCTCATGAAACCATGATACAAGCTATGTTACAAGTTACTTCGTGAAATCATGATTACAAGTTATTTCACGAAAATCATGGGCTTCTCAGCCAAACTATATTATGTTCATGTTTTTAGGAGTTGCACGAATTACCGAGAAGGCTCAGATAGCCTGAAACTACGTAGCCACCGTAGGACAAGGATCGCTCCGCCCAGTTAGGACGATACCTTAATTTTACACTGAATGGATCCATCAGGAACGTTACCACCTTATACCCTGGCAAGGTATGGGGGCTCTGCTGGTCCGGCGAGGTACCAGACTCCACGTACCCACGTGGTGATATCATATTGTCGGTTTATGAAATGCTCACCCTACTTATCATGTTTTGCTTATGTTATATATATATATATATATATATATATATATATATATATATATAAGTACCCATGCTCATGCTCATGTTCATGTCCAGGTTTTCAGTTTCAGTTCTTATCATGTTATTTCATGTGCCACGTTTATTTCATTCAGTTGCTTTACATTCCAGTACATTCAATGTGCTGACGCCCCCTTTTTATTGCCGGGGGGCCTGCATTTCACGATACAGGTATTGATTTACAGGACATCAGATTTGCTCATTAGGACATTGCTCGTACAGCTTTTGGTGAGCCCCATCTCATTCGAGGTTGTGTCTTTACTTCTATTTATGTCAGTTATGCATTTAAGGTATGCCGAGGGCCTTGTCCCGGTGAACAGTTTAGCAGTCAGATTCGTGTCAGAGGTTTCATAGACTAGTCAATTGTCATGTTCAGTTGAGTTAGCCTCAATGGCTACCTTACCATAATTCCGCATTTATGATATAATAATAATAATAATAATAATAATAATAATAATAATAATAATAATAATAATAATAATAATAATATTTTTAGACTTATGATTATTGAACTCCATGTTTTCACAATTCATGCATGTTTACTTTATATTTCGCATCAGTTTATGTCCCATGTAGACTCAGCAAGTCATGTGGTTCGCTCGGTCACATGCAGCAAGGCACCGAGTGCCATGTTACGCTCAGTTCATGGTTCGGGGCGTGACATATATTATCTTATTTTAGTCATTCCTCGTCTTGATATTATTTAAGTGTCATACTTTGTGTTGGAATGATATGTTCTACTAAACATTATCGTTACTTAGTATATTTTGTGTTATGATTATAGTTATATTAATTTGTACTTCTAACAAGGAAGGAATTAATATACTATAATAATCACATAAAATATATATGTAATAATAATTTTTAGTCATCTATTATTCCAAATCTTTGAACTTGCTTCTTTTAATCCTAATTCTCACGGAGGGGTTATTTCAAGTTAGTTCTTAGGTTTAAATCTTTATCTTATTTCTTTCCGTCCTAATTCTCACAGAGGGACAGTCTCAAATAAGGTTATTGATTTGAGGGATCTCTATCTTATTTCTTTCAATTCTAATTCTCGCGGAGGGATTGTTTCAAATAAGTTTATTGATTTAAGGACTAATCGCAAGAGGTATTCCTCATAACACAAATCAAGTCTAGGAACTATTTCTATTGTTTTGTGGAATTTACTAAAAAAAGATTTTATTGTCATATATACACTAAGTGGATTCAACGACTCCCAACTCTTTCTTTTAAGATAATCTTTTGAAAGTTGTTTCTTTTGTTAAAGTAATTTACAAATTTAAGTCACTACTCTCCTTTCATCAATCTGATTCTCTCAAATAGCAGCAAAAATACTACAAGTCTGTAGCATAGATTTTCCAATCTCTGTGGGACGATATCTTAAACTATATTAGAATTTGACAGAGTACGAGCGAAATTTCCTATGCACTTTGGCCTCGTCAAATTTTTGGCGCCGTTGCCGGGGATTGGCATACATCTACTTTAGACTAAGTGTTTTGTTATTAATTTTAGAACTTACGTTTATGTTTATTATTATCTATATATTCATTAATATTATCATTACCAACTAAGTTCTATTATAATTATTATATTTATTAATACTAGTGTTTTTATTTGTAATCATATAAATTTTCTTGAAAATAAAATAAAATTTAGTCTTCCTACAATTTCATCGTTACATCACCTCTATTCTTACCATCATTATAACTTTTTCTATTATCATTATATATCTTTTCTTTATATAGAAGTGCTATATTATTACATTACTAGTATTACCATCTGTTGTCTATATAAAAGTGATTTTTATTAGTGGTGTTAAAAGATAGTTGTTGTTGTTGTTGTTCTAATTATTATTATTATTATTATTATTTATGACCCGCTCTTCTTCAAAAGAGTTGGCCTATTACAATCCAGAATTTGAAAGATCTATTCGTTTGCGCAGGAAGGAACAAACATCCACTTCTCAGAGCGTAACTCGTGACGAAATGGAGCATCAACAAGGAGTTGAAAATCACCCACCAGGAATTCCACCACCACTTGCTCTAAAGGATCAGTTTGATGAAGTGGTGCCAAGACCAGCAAACAGAATTTTAAGGGATTATGCTAGACCAGATCACTTCAAATGTGAATCTAGTGTGAGGAACCCTCCAGTTGTAGCGAACAACTTTGAAATCAGGACTGGATTAATTCAAACAATTCAGCAATCATGTACATTCACCGGTGATCTTAGTGAAGATCCACATAGTCATCTGATTGATTTCTTAGAATTAGTTGAAACTGCTAAATATAATAGAGTATCCCCTGAAGCAATCAAGCTAAGGCTATTTCCTTTTTCTTTAAAAGGAGATGCCAAGAATTGGTTGCGAAGTTTGCCTCAAGGGTCTATCACCACATGGGATCAGATGACTCAAAAAATTTTAAATAAATATTTTTCCCCTGCTAAAACCACAAAGTAAAGACAAGATATTACTAATTTCTTGCAGACTGACATGGAGTCAGTTTATCAGGCTTGGGAGAGATTAAAAGCCATGCTAAGAAAATGTCCACATCATGACATTGTTGAACATATGCAGTTGTATATTTTTTATCATGGGCTAAAACCTTCTTCTCGAAATGTGATAGATGCAGCTGCAGGAGGTTCCATTATGGGAAAAACCACAGAAGAAGCTTTGCAAATGATGAATGAAATATCTGAAAATGCCATTCAATGGCCATCTCATCGTTTAATCAATAAGAAAGCTGCTACTGTAATTCAAGCCGATGCTTTAAATACACTAACTCAACAAATTGCTTCTTTGGCACAAAAGTTTGAATCTTTTCAGGAGAATACACAAAAGTCATGCCAAGCTGAGGCATGTGATATATGTGGAGGAAACCATCTAAACCATGAATGTCAAGCAAGCAACCAAAATGATGAGCAGGTTAATGTCGTCGGATACAAGCCATACTCTTTTGGTAGTCCATTGGCACAAAAACATCCAGGCTTTCAATGGAGCAATCCAAATGGTGCTGAAAAATCCCAAAGCTTTCAATAGCAACAGGTACAGGGTCCTCCTGGATACCAGAATCAAAATCGCGGGCCATCAAATTTCAGACCATATCAACAGAGGCCACAATAGGCACATATGAATCTTGATGACCTATTGTACAGGTACATCAAATCCACTGATGAAAAAATGAAGAGTCAAAATTCAGCTCTAAAAAATCTAGAAATTCAGTTAAGCCAATTGGCAACTCTTGTGTCCGAAAAGATTCAAGGTCCCTTACCAAGCAATACACAGAAAAATCCAAAAGAGCACCTTAAAGCCATCGCTTTACGGTCAGGTAAGAACCTTGATGAACCTTACAAGGTCACCCAAGAAAATAATCAATCTTCACAACAGGTAGACAAAGGTAAGAATGTTGAAACACCCTCTGAACAATCAGAAGAAAAAGAAAAGAAAATGGAAGAGGAAAATATTTTCCCTGTGAAGATTCCTTTTCCACAAAAAATGAACAGAGAAAAGCTTGATAGTCAATTTGCCAAGTTTTTGGATATTTTAAAACAAATTCACATAAATATTCCTTTTACTGATGCTTTATTACAAATGCCTTCATATGCTAAGTTTCTAAAAGAAATTTTGTCAAGCAAAAGAAAACTGGAAGAAGCTTCTGTGGTAGTACTTACTGAAAAATGTAGTGCTATATTTCAAAACAAACTACCACAAAAGCTCGGGGATCCAAGTAGTTTTACAATTCCATGCACTTTGGGAGGAGTATATTTTGAAAAAACACTTTGTGACTCTGGGGCATTAATAAATCTAATGCCTTTTTCTATTTTTAGAAAATTGGATCTTGGTGAAATAAAAAACACAAGTGTTTCTCTTCAGTTTGCAGATCAAAGTACTAAAAAACCTAAGGGAATAATTGATAATATTCTTGTAAGAGTTGATAAGTTCATTTTCCCTGTGGATTTTATAGTACTTAAAATGCAGGAATGTCCTGATGAACCGATAATTTTGGGTAGACCATTTCTTGCTACAGGAAGAGCAATCGTAGATGTCCATCAAGGACAATTAATTTTAAGAGTAGATGAAGAAAGAGTCATTTTTTATATGCAAAAAATGCTAAGATTTTCAGGAGATGAGACATCATCCCCATGTTTTTCAATTGACATGATTAGTGATCTTGCAGATGAATTCAAAGATGATAAATTGATTCTTGATTCTATGGAAAAATGCTTGTCCAAATCTGGCACCTCACAAGATGATGACCCTACCATCAGGAGCGAAGCTGAAATATTGGAAAAACGTTATAAGGATGAGGAGATACAAGCGGAAGAAGTTCAACCAAAAATGGAACTCAAAATTCTTCGTTCTCATTTGAAATATGTTTATCTTGAGCATAAATTATTTCCAGTAATTATTTCATCTTCTCTATCTGTTGAACAGGAAGACGGTTTAATTAAAGTACTACGAGCACACAAAGAAGCCTTAGGGTGGACAGTGGCAGATATCAAAGGGATTAGTCCAGCTATTTGTACGCACAGAATCCTCATGGAAGATAGCTACAAACCAATAGTCCAGCCCTAAAGGAGATTGAATCCTACAATGCAAGAAGTGGTGAAAAATGAAATAATTAAACTTCTTGCGGCAGGTATCATCTACCCCATTTCAGATAGCCCTTGGGTAAGTCCTGTTCAAGTAGTACCAAAAAAATGAGGTATGACGGTCATGAAAAATGAAAATAATGAACTCATACCTACTAGAACAATTACTGGATGGAGAGTTTGTATTGATCATAGTCGCCTCAGTGATGCTACCAGAAAAAATCATTTTCCTTTACCATTTATCGATCAAATGTTGGAAAGGGTAGCAGGATATAGTTTTTACTGTTTTCTTGATGGATATTCAGGTTATAACCAGATACCAATAGCACCAGCAGACCAGGATAAGACAACTTTCACATGTCCCCATGGAACATATGCCTATAGGAGAATGCCATTTGGTTTATGTAATGCACCTGCCATATTTCAACGTTGTATGTCAACAATTTTCTCAGACATGACCGAAAAATTTCTAGAGATTTTTTATGGATGATTTCACTCTTTTTGGAAAATCATTTGAAGATTGTCTTTACCATTTGACCTTAGTTCTTAAGAGATGTGAAGAGACAAACTTGATTCTTAATTGGGAGAAATGTCATTTTATGATTACAGAAGGAATTGTTCTAGGACATAAAATCACTGCTAAAGGGATAGAAGTTGATAAGGCTAAAATTGATGTTATAGCAAGATTACCCCCTCCCACAACAGTTAAAAGCATTAGAAGTTTTTTAGGGCATGCAGGTTTTTACAGACGGTTCATAACAAACTTTTCAAAGATTTCAAAACCGCTGACTAACTTTTTGATGAAAGATGTTAAGTTTGAATTTTCAGGTGATTATTTGAAGGCATTTGAAACCCTTAAGGAAAGATTGTCCACAGCCCCTATAGTTGTGTCCCGTGATTGGAGCCAACCTTTTGAGGTCATGTGTGATGCTAGTGATACAGCCGTAGGAGCTGTTTTAGGCCAGAGAAAAGATAAGATTTTTCGTCCCATTTACTATGCTAGTAGAACATTGAATGAGGCTCAGTTGAATTATGCAACTACAAAAAAAGAATTACTGGCAGTAGTATTTACATTTGACAAGTTTCGTTCCTATTTAATAGGGACCAAGGTTACTGTTTTTACTGACCATGCAGCTTTAAAATACCTCTTAGCAAAGAAAGATGCTCGACCTAGATTGTTAAGATGGATTTTACTTCCACAAGAATTTGACCTTGAAATAAAAGACAAGAAGGGAACTGAAAATCAAGTAGCTGACCATTTGTCTAGATTAGAGAACCCTCCTCTTGAGTTTACTGAGATAAAAGAAGAATTTTCCGATGAGCATATTTTTTCTGTTGTAACTCAACCACCCTGGTTTGCAGATATCGCAAATTACTTGGTTGGAAAGTGGACACCTCAAGATCTCACTTATCAGCAAAGAAAAGGCTTATGTCTGATGCTAAATATTACATGTGGGGTGAACCTTACTTGTTGAAAAATTGTGCAGATAATATCAATAGACGTTACGTACCTGAGGAGGATATGAAGAACATACTTTACCACTGTCATGGGGGAGCAATTGGTGGACATTATGCAGCCAACCGAACTGCCTTTAAAGTTTTGAAAGCTGGATTCTTCTGGCCGACAATATTTAAAGATTCTCGGGCATATGTTACACAATGTGATAAATGTCAGAGAACAGGTAATATAACTAAGAGAGATGAAATGCCATTACAATCAATACAGGTATGTGAAATATTTGATGTTTGGGTAATAGATTTTATGGGTCCTTTTCCTTCTTTTCACTCTTATACATATATCCTTGTAGCTGTGGATTATGTATCAAGGTAGGTTGAAGCAATTCCTACAAAAAAATGATGCTCATACCGTGTGTGATTTTCTTAGAAAAAATATTTTTACCAGATTCGGCACACCATGAGTCATCATTAGCGATCAAGGGACTCATTTCATCAATAAGCAATTTTCTTCATTGCTGTCAAAATATAGTGACTCATAAAACAGGAACACCATATCATGCTCAAACTCAAGGGCAAGTTGAGGTATCCAACCGCGAATTAAAAAGAATACTTGAAAGGACGGTTGGAATCTCAAGAAAAGACTGGCTTTAAAATTAGATGATGCTCTATGGGCATACCGAACGGCTTTCAAAACGCCAATCGGAACATCTCCGTATAGATTAGCCTTTGGAAAAGCTTGTCATTTACCTGTTGAATTAGAACACAAAGCTTTTTGGGCGTTAAGAGTACTAAATTATGAATTGACCTCTGCTGGAAAAAATAGATTTCTCCAAATTAATGAATTAGAAGAAATGAGGTTGGGAGCCTATGAAAATACGAGAATTTTTAAAGAAAAAACAAAAACATGGCATGACAATTTGATCCGACCAAAGAGTTTTAAAATTGGAGACTCGGTACTTTTTTATAATAGCAGTCTTAGGCTATTTCCTGGAAAACTAAAATCCCGGTGGATAGGTCCCTACAATGTTACAAATGTCACTTCATATGGAGCTATTGAAATTCAACAGAGCAGTGGCGAAAACAAGTTTAAGGTAAATGGTCACAGGCTGAAATTATATTTTGGCGGACAATTTGAGGAACAACCATCGGTGAGTCTGATTAAATGATGAATCAAGAAGTCAATAAGTCGAGCTGGCAACATTAAACTCAGAACTCCTATTTTCAACCCGTAGCCATTGAGGGTGAAGCAATGGAACCTCAAAAGTCCACTATAAATTTGCATCAATAAATTGCTTAACCAATTAATCTGGTTAATATCCAGGTTAGTGTACAATCGGAGCATCTCATGAAGGTCTCTACAAAAACAGAGTTACCTACAAAGGAGTAATTCCATGGTGATCGGTATGCCTAAGTAACCGGTTGGTTAACCAATTTACTGTACAAGTTAATTACTGGCTCAGGTAATTTTTTGGTTTATAATAAACCAAGATCAAATAACTAATAACGTCTTGAATTAGTCAGTCTAATATAGACATGTGAGTTCACAGTTATTTTAAGCCTATAATATAGATGTATTTCTTTTTAAAGTATGTTTTTGTGTGCATGTGTGTGTGTGTGTATATATATATATATATATATATATATATATATATATATATATACATATTAGTTAGAACATAAGTTTTATTTTATCTTAAAAAAAATGGAGGTGGAATTGGAGGACTCGTTTAAACTGATTTTCATCTGGAAGAATGAAAAGCTCAAGTGTGGGGAGACTTTTTGGATCTAATCCACCTGTTTTTGTGTATATATGCATATGCTACTTCTGTTTAGGCTACATACATACATACATATATATTGCATAGGTGAAAAAGAAGATGGAATCTGGGAAATACTTTAATACCTCAAAGTGGTAATATTGTATTCCTCTCTAACAATGATTAGGAACTAGTAATGGGTAACTTTTTGATAGGACCAAGAACTAAAAAAAAAAAATTATATAAAACTATGATATGGCATACATAAGGTGTGGGACTACAGTTTCTTTTAAGCTTTCTTCTGCAGTTGTAAATTTGAAAGCCAAAAATATTTTTACTTTATTTATAAATATTATATATGTATTTCTTTAAACTTGATCTCGTTGTAGGTATTTTAGTTTAAAAAAAAAAGTTCTTTACATTATGTTCAAGATTAATTTCTTTTTACCTTCACCAAATGATTTTCATGTCTATGATTTTGACTTGTGAAAGAAAGAGCAATCGTCTTCAACTCAAGAAATCGTTGGAATTGAGAAAAGTTATGATCACCAAACAGGAAGAATCACTCTATTAGCTAGAACTTGCTCTTAATGTTTTTCAAGGCGAAATAATGGATGACACTTATTTTTTAAAAATGATATTAGGCCTTCTTTCATAGCCTATTTTAACCTTTTCATTTTTACCCAAGCATACACATTTTCCCTTTTAGAACCCTTCTTTGAGCCATAATTTTTGTTTCTCTTTTTCTGGACACCATAATATTCTACATATATGTGTGTATATACATATATACGCATACACACATAGAGATCTCCTAGTTCTTCCAGCTATAAATAAATGAGCAGAAACCAAAAAAGGGAAGAAAGTGAAAGAAAAAAAAAAGGGGGTTGAGAAAAAGAAAATTGTGAATATACAAGTCTTTGAAACATTGCAAAAGAGGAGAAATGAAAATCAAGAAAAGTTTATCAAATGGAGAAATATATATATATATATATATAAAGAGCTTTATATATCTACTCCATGCTGGGAGAAGAAAAGTCACTATTAAAATATCCTTACCTTACCAGCCTGAAGCTTGAATAAGCCAATAAAAGTCCTAAGATGATTTCAGAAAACAGTGTTGAATCTATATTAGTGGAGATAAACATAAGGAGCAAGCCTATGGACAAGACTGTGATATTAAATGAATAAGTGATTATAAATTTATCAATTCTAAAAGATTCAAGGGAAAAAAGAGTGCAAGTTCTTTCTAATCAAAGCGGAATTCAGAAATCAAGAAAAATATTTGGTGAACTTGAAAAGGTTTGATTATATTGAGAATTATGAAAGAAATTTATTTCTGAATAATTTTTCTATCCTATAAAGATCATTGATTTTTAAATGTTTGAAAATTATCTTTTTCCTCGAGGACGAGCAAAAATTCAAGTATGGGGAGTTTAATGGATATAAATTATTCATGATATTTTGTATATAAAAATAAGTTTTTAAATAAAACATGAATAAATATATCTTATTCTCGCATATTTTCTGACAATTTCTACAGGAAGAAGAGTAATGCAGAAGAATATAGAAGAAACAAATTGTCAAAGAAGTAAGTAAAGAATTCAATAGGTTCAACCACGAATTCATAAGTCATAACCATGGAGTTTTACATGTGGAATTACAAAAGACAACATTGTGAGAAGTTGCGAAATCCACGGGTGTCACCGCTTCATACTCACATCCATCAAGTGTTGAAATCCACGGGTGTCACCGCTTCATACTCACACCCGTCAATTATGGGCATCAAGAAAAGAGTTGCAAAATCCACGGGTTTCACCACTTCGTACTCACACCCGTCAAGTGTTGAAATCCACAGGTGTCACTGCTTCATACTCACACCCATCAAGTGTCAAATCCACGGGTGTCACCGCTTCATACTCACACCCGTCAACTGTGGGCATCAAGAAAGAAGTTGCAAGTCTTTCACCCGTCAACTATTATTATACTCTCACCCGTCAAGTAAGGTCACGGATGTGAGCACTACTTCAAGGAATACACCCGTAGGGGAGAGACACTACATTTTCCTATAAATAGAAGCATTATTTTGCTTACAAATCATCCAATAATTTAGAAGACAAAGTGTCAATCTTGTTCTATTCTCTTTTCTTTCCTTTGTAGTAAAAATATTTCTCCAAGTCTTTCAATATTTCTAGCTTCTTTAATTCTTATTTTCTCTTTTCTAACTCCATAATGGAGTAATCTCTTTTTGTTGGGATAGTTGATGAAACTTGGTGTAATGTTATATTATCTTATTTTAGTCATTCCTCGTCTTGATATTATTTAAGTGTCATACTTTGTGTTGGAATGATATGTTCTACTAATCATTATCGTTACTTAGTATATTTTGTGTTATGATTATAGTTATATTAATTTGTACTTCTAACAAGGAGGGAAATTAATATACTATAATAATCACATAAAATATATATGTAATAATAATTTTTAGTCATCTATTATTCCAAATCTTTGAACTTGCTTCTTTTAATCCTAATTCTCACGGAGGGGTTATTTCAAGTTAGTTCTTAGGTTTAAATCTTTATCTTATTTCTTTCCGTCCTAATTCTCACGGAGGGACAGTCTCAAATAAGTTTATTGATTTGAGGGATCTCTATCTTATTTCTTTCAATTCTAATTCTCGCGGAGGGATTGTTTCAAATAAGTTTATTAATTTAAGGACTAATCTCAAGAGGTCTTTATTCCTCATAACACAAATCAAGTCTAGGAACTATTTCTACTGTTTTGTGGAATTTACTAAAACAAGGTTTTATTGTCATATATACACTAAGTGGATTCAATGACTCCCAACTCTTTCTTTTAAGATAATCTTTTGAAAGTTGTTTCTTTTGTTAAACTAATTTACAAATTTAAGTCACTACTCTCCTTTCATTAATTTGATTCTCTCAAATAGCAGCAAAAATACTACAAGTCTGTAGCATAGATTTTCTAATCTCTGTGGGACGATATCTTAAATTATATTAGAATTTGACAGAGTACGAGCGAAATTTCCTATGCACTTTGGCCTCGTCAGCTTCATTGGGCTAAGCCTATATTAATCGCCTCACTAGACTTGTTACGATCCGCCTGGTCGAGATTGGACCTTCAGCAGCCTGTATATGAAAACCAAGTTTCTTGTTAAAAATTAGTCCACAGGGGAGTTTTTCATGTAAATTTGTTTTACCGTGATCACATTGGCAGGAGTTAAAATGTTGTGGGCCCGGATAGGACATGTCACACCCCTATCAGGAGTATGACGGGCTCCGACCAGTAGGTCGGGAACCACCTGACTTATCCGTTACTTTGAACATTATAAACCATAACTCAAAGAACACCTGCACGCAGAAAAGGCCCAACATAGGAATATCCGATCATTCAGCACATATGTTCATATGTGGACCGACAAGGTCGCCACATCATAACGTATATCATAAAGCCGGCAAGGCTAACAGTAAAGTATCACGAGCTCAAAATAAGGCCGACGAGTCAACCAATATATTATACAACAATATAAACCGGTTGAGGTATAAAACATCTAACTGTACACACACGTCTACGAGCCTCTACATAGAATACAAACGATCATAAGGACAATACTAAATAGGCTGCAGCTCCGAAGTAAGTGGAGTGCTCCTGAGAATTTGCTGATAGAGCACCTATGGGTCTGACCCGTCTCCATGTCTACCTGCGGGCATGAGCGCAGCGTCCACAAGAAGGGACGTCAGTACGAATAATGTAATGAGTATGTAAGGCATGAATAACAACATAATATTGATATGAAAGGTAACATGGAATAAGAGAGATAACCTGTACATCTGAATGCCTCATAAGGCGGATGTCATGCATGCTTAGCCTTTAATTTTTTTTTTTTATACATATGTATAGTGCCATGCCCGGCCACTAAGGCTCGGTGTCATATATATAGTACCATGCCCGGCCATTAAGGCTCGGTGTCATATATATAGTATCATGCCCGGCCATTAAGGATTGTTGTTATCATCATTAGCCCGCGTCCGGGGCAATATCATAACATGCCCACTGCAGTGGTGTGCACATCTACGTGCCATGCTCGGCCAACTATAGCGCGGCGCGGTGTGAGAAAATACATACATATATATAAAGCATGCATGAGAACCAAATTAAAGCTATAAATTCATCGGAGTGACGTAAGCTCGGTAAGCTCCGATTATATTATGGAATAATCATCATCTGTCTATCTCACCTTGAAGGAACAATTATTATAAGGCGAGATCAACGACAGTGAATAAAAATCAAGAAAATCACTAAAATAACTCAACATTCTCATATTCACATTGAAATCATAAGCTTGGGACTTTTAAACATGAAATCACCATCATCGTCGTAATCATCATAGAAACATTCTCATCTTTAGCATTGTCATTAACATTGTAAAAACATGTCCGTTGTTGTTGTCATAAAAGCTTATAGAATCATAAATCTTTGACTCGGAAAATAGGGACATTTTGGAAAACATTTATGGATTATCAAGAAAGAAGTCATGCCTTTGAATCATGAACTCTAACTTTTGGAAGTAAGAAGGTTATGAAACATATGTAGGGAATTATAACATAGGAGTTTCTAGAGATAGGATCATCGTCATTATAAAACATGTTTATCTTTAGCATCATAAGAACTCTATGAATCATGAATCTCTAGCTTTTGAGAATAAAAATATTCTTGGAAAACATTTATGGATTCACAGAAAGGGATCATGGGACATTTGGAAAACACCTATTGGATTCATAAGAAAGGAATCATGCCTTTAGAAGAAAGGGACTAGCCTTAACATACCTGTTCAACCTCCAGTTATCCACATTTATTCGTCCGAATTCGTGAGTCTACATTTAAGAGGATTCACACTATCATTAAACTCATCATAGTATACTTTTCCATACTCGTTAACTTCCTTTTCCATGTCAATATCTCTTTGTTATCTCTCACTAACCAATCAAATCTATAAATCGTAATACCGTATTTGAGTTCCTAATGTCAACTTTCTCTATGTTTCCAATAAGTATCGATCCTCCGAAATATCGGATGCAACTCATTCCAGTTTCTTTAACTACTAACCATTTTTTCCTCCAGGGTTCCTCTTTTAAATTAAATTAAGATCATTCTAAAACTTCTCTTTGAAAGCATCGCATAATTGTTCCTTCAATCATGACTTACCAAACGGCTGATGGTCACATTTTCCCTTTACTCTTTCTCTATAGACATGCAAACAATTCAATTTGTAAAAAATTCGGCAGAATTTCCTCTATAATTCATACTACCTCATTCCTGCACACAGCCCAGAAAACACATCCAATGCCCCACAGAGCAATCACAAATACCCATAATATCTTGCTCAAGTTCTTATATCAACGTCTATCCATATTAATAAAATAGGAAACATACTTTTCGAATGAACAAACTTCAATTCTCAGCAATTTCCTTATAGCGGCATAATTAACTGTTTATCCATGATCAAAACATTTGGGTTAGGATCAGGGACATCATATCCTATGATTTAGCTCTATGGCACGATCTAAGATAAGAAAGAAAGGTCAATGGTTCCTAAATGCCCTGTAGCCTCTTGTTTATAAGTGTGGCGCGCTTCACACCCATAAACAAGACTTTACTGGACACGGCTCGTAGACATTCCTTAGAATGAACTGCTCTGATACCACTTTCTCACATCCCTACCAGGAGTATGACGAGCTCCGACCAGTAGGCCGGGAACCACCTGACTTATCCGTTACTTTGAACATTATAAACCATAACTCAAAGAACACCTGCACACAGAAAAGGCCCAACATAGGAATATCCGATCATTCAGCACATATGTTCATATGTGGACCGACAAGGTCGCCACATCATAACGTATATCATAAAGTCGGCAAGGTTAACAGTAAAGTATCACGAGCTAAAAATAAGGCCGGCGAGGCCACCAATATATTATACAACAATATGAACCGGTGGAGATATAAAACATCTAACTGTACACACACGTCGACGAGCCTCTACATAGAATACAAATGATCATAAGGACAATACCAAATAGACTGCAGCTCCAAAGTAAGTGGAGTGCTCCTGAGAATTCGCTGATAGAGCACCTACGGGTCTGACCCGTCTCCCTGCCTACCTGCGGGCATGAGCGCAGCGTCCACAAGAAGGGACGTCAGTACGAATAATGTACTGAGTATGTAAGGCATGAATAACAACATAATATTGATATGAAAGGTAACATGGAATAAGAGAGATAACTTGTACATCTGAATGCCTCATAAGGCGGATGTCATGCATGCTTAGCCTTTAAAAAAAATATTTTTATATATATGTATAGTACCATGCCCGACCATTAAGGCTCGGTGTCATATATATAGTATCATGCCCGGCCATTAAGGCTCGGTGTTATCATCATTAGCCCGCGTCCGGGGCAATATCATAACATGCCCACTACAGTGGTGTACACATCTACGTGTCATGCCCGGCCAACTATAGCGCGGCGCGGTGTGAGAAAATACATACATATATATAAAGCATGCATGAGAGCCAAATAAAAGCTATAAATTCATCAGAGTGACGTAAGGTCGGTAACCTCCGATTATATTATGGAATAATCATCATCTGTCTATCTCACCCTGAAGGAACAATTATTATAAGGCGAGATCAACGACAGTGAATAAAAATCAAGAAAATCACTAAAATAACTCAACATTCTCATATTCACATTGAAATCATAAGCTTGGGACTTTTAAACATGAAATCATCATCATCGTCGTAATCATCATAGAAACATTCTCATCTTTAGCATCGTCATTAACATTGTAAAAACATGTCCGTTGTTGTTGTCATAAAAGCTTATAGAATCATAAATCTTTGACTCGGAAAATAGGGACATTTTGGAAAACATTTATGGATTATCAAGAAAGAAGTCATGCCTTTGAATCATGAACTCTAACTTTTAGAAGTAAGGAGGTTATGAAACATATGTAGGGAATTATAACATAGGAGTTTCTAGAGATAGGATCATCGTCATCATAAAACATGTTTATCTTTAGCATCATAAGAACTCTATGAATCATGAATCTCTAGCTTGTGAGAATAAAAATATTCTTGGAAAACATTTATGGATTCACAGAAAGGGATCATGGGATATTTGGAAAACACCTATTGGATTCATAAGAAAGGAATCATGCCTTTAGAAGAAAGGGACTAGCCTTAACATACCTGTTCAACCTCCAGTTATCCACACTTATTCGTCCAAATTCGTGAGTCTACATTTAAGAGGATTCACACTATCATTAAACTCATCATAGTATACTTATACTAAACTTTCAACTCAAACTACTCTATACTCTGCCGAAAAACGGGCAGCATCTCCCCTGTTTATATGCCTAACCCGAAACCCCAATTCAGCAACCAACAACAATAACCTCAATACCAACATTAACAACATCACTTTCAACACCAACATATGCCATAAAACAGCGCACACGCTATTTTCTAACTTTTATAACTAACCAACTTACTATACAATTATTTTACGACTTTATCTCCGTAAATAAGTCTTAAATAATACCAAAAGAGAAAGATTCATACCTTTTTTTTCTTGTTAAGATAGAAATATCCTCAATATCCACGCTAAAATCCACCGCAAAACAATACTAGAATCACAACCATGCGTTATCCGGACCTAAACCACTACTCCGCTACTTGAAAATTGCTCACTTTTTAATACCCTCACTCTCCCTTCTAAAATCTGGAAGTTTTTGGGCTAAAATCTGGTGAAAAAAAAGGAGTTTTTACCCTTTATATAGGGGTCAAATTCGGGTCGGGTTCACTGTGGCAGTTTACTGTAGCAGTACTGTAGCACGCGTTTCTGCTTTGTCAGCCGAATTTGTAACGTCCATAATTCTCTACTCCGATGTCTTATCAATAAGTGGTTTGTTGCGTTGGAAACTATACTCGACGAACTTCATTGACCCAAATTTTTTGTTGCGTTGGAAACTATACTCGACCCACTTAAAACTCCCCATATACCCGGAGATATACCCCTCCAAAATTGACCCAAATTTTTTGTTCTTAATTCTGCCAACTTTTTTCAAATTTTCGACAAAACTTATTTTCTTTGATTTGCTTGGTCCCGGAATCTTCCAAAACTCCCCTACATACTATTTATCATTTATTATACTTGATAATGGGCATGTTCTCATGTTTCAAGGTTGTCCTTCCCAGTTACGACTTACGAGATCGCAATTCATCCTTTACTCCATTGTTACGTACTTCCCATGGCTTGTACCTTTCAAAACTTTATGGGACGTCTCTGACTATTACTATGGTGAAGTACGGGGCATGCTCATGCTCTGAAAGTGGGGGGGGGGGGGGGGGGGTGTAACAGGACAGCCTCGCCACAGCGGTCCAGGACCCGCCATAGCGGACAAGTAGACCGCTTCAGCGGTCCGAGCGGACCAGACCAGGTTAAAAACCCTATTACGGAATTAATTCCCACTTTTCCACCATACCTTCTCTAAGCCGTCACTTGGGAGAATTTCTGGGCAGAACGCATAGAGACTTGAGCAAGACTACCCCGTTGTGGCCTCCGGATTTGGAAGCAAGGGATGAAGACTCCGTGATTGTTCGTAGCACCTGCTCGGCCTCGAGGTCGGTTATGGTTTACTTTAATTAGACTTTGATTAGTGACTCGTATATATGTGTAGAATTGACGGGAGAAAGCATGATTTGGTCTTTGGACACGACATTCGGTTGAATACTAGTTAGGTTGGCGTTAATTATAGAATTATGTGGGTCTGTCGCCATTAAGAGAAGTGGTCAAACCAATTGTGTAGTGTTATACTCAAGGGGAGGTGGTAGAGCATGTATATCCTCTTGGGGTTGATTTAATTGAAGAATGTGAGTTGTCTTCCCAATGAGTTGGCTAATAGAGAGTCATGTTATATCATATGCTAGAGTGGTTCGTACCTAGAACATAATTAACTCCATGATTGTACTATTGGGCGGGGTGACTTGTGCGGTAATTTGCAACACATCAACAAAAACTTTATTTGTGAATTTTTTTTTCTTTTTACTTTCTTGAAAAGTGATTTTTTCAGGTTAATGTAATAAATATTTATGGACGACCATGTTTTGAAAATAGTCCATAAATTTTAATCAACCTTTGCGAACTCAACCTTAAACACCAGATTATGGAGAAAGTGTTTACGCCAAGTCAATGAATGTAAGACATATATTTTGACTCTCGCATATACATTTTAACACTTAATCAAGATTAAGTAATATGCATTTTCGCCTTAATTCATTAATTTTTAAAGTTAATTTAATTAAATATAAATACTCATTTCAAGTAAATGTTTACCTATTTAGAGTCCTCAACATGTTTTTCTACGACGCTAGAAAGGCAAAAAGAAAAGGTTCATTGTGGTCTTTTAGACAGAGACTTCGTGTTTTGTTGTTTACCAAAAGATTAGTATACTAACGATAGCTATTCTTAAAGATAAACTAAACATTTTTAACATTAATTAGATTGTTTATTCACGCTAAAGCACGATTTTGTTTGTTTATTCACCTTATACCATGTCTTTCACTTTTTCTTTAATAATCATGCTAGCTGGCTCACTGTCAACAACGAGAGCTGACATAGTCATGAATTATACTGTTTTAAATTATTTCTTAACTGTATTATAATAAAGCGTGTTATTTTGAATATTGTATATAGACATGCATATAAATGACACTATGAGCCTGTTTGGATGGGCTTATGCTTATAAGCCAAAAAAAAATAAGTTGGGGTAGTTTAACTTTTTTTTTTTTTGGCTTATAAGCTGTTTTCAGCTTATAAGCTGCTTTAGATAAGCTAAATCAAATGAGCCCAATTATTTTTTTGAGCTTATTTTAATCACAAAATGACTTTAAGCTGGCCAGCCAAACACTCAAAAAAAGCTAAAAACAGCTTATAAGCAACTTATAAGCCAATCCAAACGGGCTCTATGTCTTTGTGCTCTGTATCCATAACATACTAAATATTTTTTGTATATTTTTATACATGAAAGTAGTTGATTGAACTTCAAATTTTAATGTTTTAATTTGATTGAATCACATTAATGGTTAAATTAGCGTGGTTAAAAAAAATTAAAATTGAAAAAGTAATATAAATAATATTATAAGTTGAATATGTATGACATCTTAGAATATCACGAAATAAAATATTGGGATAGAAATTGAGGTAAAATTATGTTTTAAAATTTTAATGTTCCACATTAGAACGAAATTTTCACATATGTTTCAAATATTTCATTTTAATGAAATCGGATAATTTAACTTCAGGTTTCACTTTGTACACTGCTCTTCATGTGCGGTAAGATATTAAACTTTTCCCCCTTTTTAGTCATTTAATTGATTTTATCATTTTTTTAATGAAAATAAATCTAATTTGAAAATCTTTTAAGAAATACAGTCAAACCTCTCTCTAACAATATCGTTGGGTCCGAAATTTTTCAGCTATTATAGAGAATGATTGTTTTACACCTATAACAACATTGTCATTTAAATAATATTTAGCTATTATAGGCAAAAAAGATGCATAAAATCTAATTTTTATTTTTAATTTCCAAATTCTAAGCTTAATCACACTTTGTATAACGAAGGAAAATCATTTAATGATGAAAATATATGCATTCATCTAATGTTTTTTTTTTGTTGTAATAGTGTATTAAATGATCAAATATTTTGTCAAAATCTTTGCACTTATTATCGGTAATCATAGATATTCTATTTTTTTAAAGATGGTTAATTATTATATTACCAAAAAAAGAAGATAGTTGATATATGGGGGTTAATTTTATAAAGAGCGTAATGTTATAAAGTTGGTTGTGGCTGTTATAGGTGAAATGCTGTTGTAGAGAAGTAAACTATAACATAAAAAATTGGTTCCGAAAAAAGCTGGCTGCTATAGAGAGGTGCTGTTATATGCGGGTGTCGTTATAGAAAGGTCTGACTGTACTACTTTTCACTCATTAATGAGGCATTAAAAGATAAATTACTTTTAGATTTTTTTTTAATATAAATAAATCTAATTTGAAAATCTTTTAAGAAATACTACCTTTCACTCATTAATTGTCACGACCCAAATTACGGATCGTGCGGGCACTTACCATATTACTATTCGATAAGCGAACCCTTACCAATCCAACCCATTCGTAATGTTGTTTTGAAAACGAATGCAACCAGCAATAGTTAATAGAATAAACATTACAAGGGCATTCTTTAATTATATAAAAACAGTTTCTTTCTCAAGGATCAAATCTAAACCGGTACAAGAGCTTCTAAATTACAAAGAGATAACATAATTAAAAAGACCCAGCTTCCGCCTTCGAAATGAGATGTACAGAAGCTGAAGGAAGATAGCCGCCACTGCAATTAATGAAACCTTCAAGCAAAACCTGAAACACATCTACACCAAAAAAGGATGTAGCAAGAGTAGTATCAGTACATCACACGTACTGGTAAGCATCATAGGTCGACTAAGATTAGTTCACGCTACACGATATAAAACCAAACAAAATAGACAGATGAGTACAGTTGTACACCTCTTTATATCCTACTCAGATTTACACTATTTTGACTTAACATGCTCATAACTCACTACCACGCCAAACAACATTAGGAAGTAGGGACCAACGGTCAACAATGATCATCTTCAAGAAGGACTCCTAAGCCAATTAAACTACATCAATTTGTACATAACAGAACTCAACCTTCCTACCAACCGACACATGGTGAGATCACTAATTTTTACCTTATTTCCTTACTTTAACCTACTCGAAGTTTAACGATTAGACTCATTCAAACACTTATCCCACAATGAACACAAGACTCAAACCACTCATCAAATATCAAGTAAGAATAGTCAATTAGTGCAGTCAATGATAACAAATCAACATGCTCCCAACTACTTAGCCACTCTAACGGGGTCAACTCAACCTACCTTCCTTTATTTACCAGCCGATTCTGAGGTTAGTTGTGAACGCCTCATTTTCACAATCACGAGTAAATCAATTGTAACTTACCAGAATGAACCATAGCTATATGTCATCCAATCGGGATTAGCTCTGCCTCCGCCACAAATATATGCACATAAGTATAATGAAATCAATGTTTATCGTATCCGTACACACATGCTAAATGATAATGTTTGACCCATTAGCCATGAACTTCCGGGGACCCATGGTGTCATGTACCACTCGCTCCGGAACTAACCTCAGATCACGAGCCCATAACTAGGCCACATCCTCACCCTCTGTCAAATGTGCCTTTTCATAGTTATATTATCTTTCTCATCACAACATATTTCTGTTCCACAATCAATAAGGAATGTGAACAATCAAGAATAAATATCAATGACCATAAGTCAACACGCTACAAGTCATATCAAGACTCATGAATCAATTTATCAATATCAAGAATACAAGTCACCCTATCACGAGTCACAACAAGACTTAAGAAATCACCCTCCTAACAATGGGGATACTCTACGAAGATGTATATAGTAAGAACACGCGTCATCATGCAACAGCCATACCCAGACTCAGACTCGACTCGTCAATAATATGAATAAGGAATCACTTCGCATCAAACAAGAACTAAATATTGATGAGTCTCGCATGCTCAGTGCATAGAATAATGACAACATGAATACTCAATAAGGACACCCACAATTTAGGAATAGGTCTCCCCCACCAATGGTACAACAAGACCCTATTTTGGCCAATTTGGTAACTGCACATACCCATCCTCTAACAGGATCAATAACAAACCATAACCACTACTTGCTTCCCCTTTTGGCATATCAACTACACATCTTATTTCACTTATTTACTTAATGGCACGACGCCCTCAGAAATCAGCATTCATCTTAACCTAAATAATGTCCATCCGAACTCCGTGTCCGAAGACCTAATCATGCTTTTTCCCGTCAATTCTATAACACATATACGATTTACTAATCAAAGTTTAGCTCAAGTAAACCATAACCTACCTCGTTGCCGAGCAGCTATCACGAACGTTCATGGAGTATCCACCATCCCGTCTTGGAGCCGAAAATCGAGATAGAGAAATCTTTAAGGAAGATAACCCGAAAGATGATTGGAGAGTCACCTTTCCCTAGTCACCAAGTGTTTTACTCTGGGAGTACCCTTTAGAAGAGTGATTTGTGGATAAAAGTTGTAAAAATCCCGAAATAAGGTCATTAAACACGGGTTCTGGTCCGCGCATACCGCTGCAGTGGACTGATTCTCCACTACAGCGGGCTCGCTATGACGGTCAGTTACCCGCTGCAGCGAGAACATACTCCCTGGACCCACAACTCTTTAACTCCTAACTAATTTCAACTACAAGAAAATATTACACTTAAAACTCCCCAGGGACTAATCTTATGGCGATACCCTGGGTTTTCATACACGGAATGCGGAAGGTCCAATAACGACCAGACGGGTCATTACATTAATGAAGTATTAAAAGATAAATTACTTTTAGATTTTTTTTTTCTATTCTTCGTACCAAATACATCAGGAGAATTTCATCGACTGATGACATTTAATTTTTTTTCCTATGATTTTAATCCTTGACAATCTATTGCTCTTATTAATTTCTCCTATATCACCGTCGGTCACAAAATCATTAGTCAATCACTACGCCCTGTTGTATTCATTCCTAAAACCTCTTTTTTTCATTTTCACCATTACACACATTATCAGATATTTTCATCCCACGCCAAACATGTCATAATTTACAAATTCTTTGGGTCCCACTCCTATCCTTCGTGGCATGTACTAGGAGGGGTTGTTTGGTACGCAAGATAAGTTATTTGGGAACTATAGTTCTGGAATTATAATCTCTGGATTAATTTATCCCATATGGAGGTGGGATAAAATAATACCAAGCTTGATGGCTTAAGATGGAATATTCAAGATTAAATTTCAGATAAATTTTATACCTTGTTTGATTGAAGGATATAAAATATATCTCAAACTTAATGTTGAAATATCACACCTTATCCCGCCTACAAATGACCCCTGAGCTCATTGATACCGTCTCATATACAGCACATAATCCAACCGCTTCCCTTTTCATCTATCATTTTTTATTTTTTATTTTATTTGTTCAGAATTTAAAATTCACTAGTACAATAAGTCTAAATTCAGCAAAAGAACTCAATATGTGAAGCAAGTTTGGAAACTATTTGTGTGACAAAAAGTAAAATTTTAATGTTGAAATTATGATTAAACCTGAATTTTATTTAAAAATTAAATTTTAACTCCGTCTTCTCTATTTCAAATTAAATTAGAATAATTAAAACTTACAAATATTATCTATTGCACCCTACAGTTTGTTCATCTCGACTATCCGCGTGATATAGTATTCGAGCAATACAATTTTTGTTTGGTGTCTATAATTTTGATCCCTGAAATACCCCTTATCTTTCAAATCAATTCCCCTTTTCCATTTTTAGCCAAAAAAGAAAAAGAAAAATTCCACTTTTTCGTTACAAATATTTTGATACATTTGTAGCCGTGCGATCATCCTCGATACTTCCAAAAAGGTGGCTCCAGCTTTATTGTCCATAAATGTTTCTTCTCCCACCCACTGAATATTTCCATTTTCCCTGTTAAATATTATTATTATTTTTATTTATTTATTGGTTTACAGTGATTTTGTTAAGCTCCTTTTTTATCTACCTAATCATCAATATTTTTTTGAGTTTACAGGGAATTTTGTTTATTTCTTTGTAGTACTTAATCTACTGATCAACAAGATTTTTGGGCTTGATTAATCTTCTTGATTTGGGCAGCTATGCCAGGTCCATTAGATCGATTTGCAAGGCCTTGCCAGTTGACTTTCTTTTGATTTTTATTACTGTAATTTCTTTACTGATTCTGAACTGCATTGTTTGTTGCTAAATTTTACATTAGGGTTTTGTTTTATACTAGCTCTGTTCTTGTTTACACTAGATGATAGCAAAAATTTACAATTTTATTTTTGGTTCCAAGTGTGTCGAAACATGCCTAGCTCTCGATTTCAACACCGATTATTCCAGCTCTGTTCTTGTTAATACTAGATGATAGCAAAAATATACAATTTTATTTTTGGTTCCAAGTGTGTCGAAACATGCCTAGCTTTCGAGTTTCAACACCGACTATTCCAACAAGTCCCGGATAGATATAGTAGCTTATTCAAAGTTAAAACATGATTTGGAACATAAATAGTTAAATCAACAGGTCAAATTATTACATTCAAGCTTCACGCTTCAGTATAAAGATTGATCCTGAAAGCTAGAAAATTAAAGTCCAGCTTAGGCCAAAGATAACGTTTGTAGCGTAAAAATTTCATGCTACATTCTATATGTACACTGCTATTTAATGTGTAACCACTTTTTAAACATTATTTAAGCTTTATTAATTTTAGCATGCTTCAGGCAAAGTACCTTGCCTCTTCCTCCTCCTCATCTTCGTTTTCTTCTTTGTTTAAAATGTAGAAAAAAAAAATTAACGTGACAAAGAAAGGTTCTTTAAAGTGAAGGTTTGAATGTTAATTGAAACTTATGTTAGATTTGTTGTTGTTTAACAAGAATAACTTTAGAACAATGACAAATCATTATTTTTGCAAAATAGATTTGTTAGCTATGCTATTGCTTTGAGAAATTGATGAATGGGTGGTTTGTTAGATTTGTTGTTGTTTTGAGAAATTGATTATTGGAGTTTATTTTTTTTAATTATATTTGAAACTTATGTTTCAAATTTGAGTTCATTTAGAGTAGATTTGGGAGTTGAATCATGTGTTGGGTTTTTAAAATTCGAATAACATGTTTTATTTCTGGAAAATACAAAATCAGCTGAATATCGTAACTTTAGACGGCACACGTCTTATGTACATCTTAATTGAAATTTTTTGCACAAAGCCGTGTGTGTCTCAAGTGCATGCAAAAGATTGGTTGCACTTCAGACGTACACGTCCAAAGTGCATCATAAGTGCAATTTTGGCACTTAAGACGTGCATTTGAGGTGATGCCAATTTTTTGCATGCACTTAAGACGTGTGGGTATGGAGTTCCTACATTAGACGCAAATTTTGCTACTTCAATCACATATATCTGAAGCTGTATCCACAATGGATAAATTTATGTTTAAAAAATATCAATTAAGGATACAATTAAACAGTGGTCCAAAAATTAGATATTTGTGAAATTCTCCTGTTTGAAGTAGGCAATTTGAAGACAATATACATACGAAAATGATGGGCTACCAACAGATTTGTTAATAGAGCGGGACAAATGCGTATCGACCTTGTTCCATTCCACACTATACTTTGCGCACTTAATTTTTTTGGATGACTTTCGGAAAAAAGCTTTTATTTGAAAAATTAACATAATAAATTCCTATATCAAATATGATAATAGTACTTTAGCTTTTTTCGATCAACCTTTTTTGTTTTGATTTTATTCTCGGCTGGTGCGCACCCCAATATCTAATTATCACACTATAATTGAACTCACGTTTATAGACTACTATACAAAGGCGGATTTAGAATTTAAATTCTAGGGGTTCAACATCTTAAATTTTTAGTACTAAACCATTATATTTCTAAAGTTACGGGTTCATATCTATTAGTTATTGTAATTTTAGTAATTTTTTACATATAAATTTATGGAATATTAATGGCCCGTGACAGTTGGTATCAGAGCACAGAGATCACATCACTAGTGCATTATTGAATGTCAATGCAGGGTTCCTATCAAGGCAGGAAGTGATGTTCTTAATGCGAATCAAGTCAGCGAACCAGATGCCACTGACTAAAGGAGATTGGTTGTATTCAGTTTCCGTTAAAATTTTCTTCATCAACCATGAACCACATTTTTCAGAATCATGTCATGCCACAACCGTTGTTTCCGCCATCGGTTGCATAAGGTGATTTCATGTTGAAGCATCCGAATTTCATCGACGTACCTTCAAGGATGGCTTTCACACAATGAGCACTAATTTCAGAGGGATGGTCATGTCCGTAGCCAACCCCAGGTGTGTGTGCAGGCTGTTACACCTCAGAATTTTTTTCGTTCATGCACAGTGAATTGACTAACGAAGGGCATGATGCATACGATGTTTTGATAAGTAAGAAATAATATTTAATGATTCTACATGAGATTTCAAAGACATTTGAGGTAGGAGACGAAAGTTGTTAAGGAAGGCAAGGTATATGTTGTGTCAGGCAAGAATTACGAGTATCAAATGAATGATGACTTAATGACATTTTGGAGAAGAGTTATAATTTCCCTTATATTGGTAATGAAGTGTTAAGTAAGTATCAAGAAGGACCCATAAGCCAAATATGGGCACAAGCCACCCAAGAGGGCGATTTACGGAAGCATTTTCGGATAATCTGACTTGGAGGGGACAAAATGTCATTATAAGTTTGGAATTTGGAAAAACACCAACGATGAAAGTTGTAGATAATTGAAAGAGCTTTCCAACCATAGGTCGTGGGCCCTCACAGCATATCGGGATCAAAAGTTATGGCCATTCTACGACAGACTGTCGGAGCAGAAAGTTTTACGGACCATTTGACGGCCCGTAGAAATTTTGACGGTCCGTAAAACAATTATACGGTCCGTCAAACTGACACAGGCCAGCGTAAAATGATCACAGAAACTCCTATGCTACTGGGCAGTTTTACGGACCATTTTGACGGTCCGTATAAATTTTGACGGCCCGTCAAAATGGGCGTAAAAATGACCCGACAGATATGATTTTGGCTATTAATAAGGGACCCTCCTCATTTTATTTTCATTCATTTCCACTCCTCACCTCAAGAACCCTCTAGAACCCACTCCAATATTCATCCACAAGAAAAATCAAAGGGAAATCAAGATCAACAACACAAAATTCATGGAACAAGGTGTATAAAACTTGATTGAAAGTTCATCTCTTTCAAGAAATCCCAAGGAAGGTGAAGAAGGGTTTTGGTGCAAAAGGAGGAATTCTACTCCAAGCTTGTTCCACTATTGAGGTAAATTTCATGACTTTACCATATTATTTAAGGTATTGGAAAGCTAGTATACTTGAATTGTAGAAAAGCATGGGAAGTGGGTCTTGAATGGATGAATTGTGTCACAATTGGATGGTAGTTGAATGAAATCATGAAAATGGATATGTTGAGATTACAAACACGTTATAAATGATATTTAGACCATGAAATAAGTATTAGATATGCGAAAACGCGATGATGAGCCATACTCATAAATATGAAGAAATTGGAGAAAATGTTAGATTTTGCCAAATGTAGATGGATGAAGATTATTGATACGATCTTGTGAGTGTCATTATGAATGTGGGGAGTAGATATGGAACATGGCGGAAAGCAGTATAAACGAAGGAAACGCTGCCCAACTTTCCCTAGCTTCAAGAAGTATGTTCTTATGATTGCTTGGCTAATGTAATATGAATTAATCGTGAAGGTGACGACGTGGCATTGAAGAAGGACAAGCAAGCGATAAGGATAGTAAACGACAAAGGTATGTAAGGCTAGTCCCTTCTTTCTAAGGCATGAATCCCATGATATGATATTCCTTCTTTCTTCATGATTTTCCTACGTATCAAAAACTATGAGTCTACGATTATAAAGAGCATCACAAGATAAAGAAAAGAGACACGTTACGAGTATGACGATGTTGATAATAAATCTAAGTCTAGAAGTCATAAAGCTCATGATATGATATTCCTACGAAGTTAATGATCCTTATATGATTCCTATGATAGTATTTTCCTTACCTCTCCATGACTTTCCTATTTTCCGGAAAACTAAGAGCCTATGTTCATGAATAGCCATATGGGATAGGATAAGAGGTATGTTACGAATGTAGTAATGATGATGATGAGTCTAAGTTTAAAGATACTAAGGCCTATAATATCATGGTTCTACAAGGTTAATGATCCATATTACGATCCATTGATATTGTTCATTGACTACACTCACCTTATATGCCAATTCCTTCAAGGTGAGGCATAATGCTTATGAATGCTCCATAATGGACTCGGGGGTTCTCGACCTTATGTCACCCCGACATTGTTATAGATGGTCCCTAAGCCTTAATGCACGTCTTTGACCAATGTTCCGCAAAGTTGTGAGTCTATGTTTATAGAGGATTTCATATGAGACCAAGAGGTAAGAGATATGCTATATAAACGATAATGGTAATGTTGAGCTTAAGCCTAGAGATTATGAGATCTATCTGACGATATTCATACGAAGTCCATGCTACGAATATGATGTGATTTTCATAGATTGTCTTTAAAGTTAAATGTATGCATTAATGAAAAGGTTACGATATGCTTATAAGATGTATATGTGATACTGTCGAGCCACTACGTGGCCGAATACGGATACTGTCGAGCCACTACGTGACCGAATACGGATATTGTGTATGTGATACTGTCGAGCCACTACGTGGCCGAATACGGATACTGTCGAGCCACTACGTGGCCGAATACGAATGTTGTCGAGCCCTACGTGGCCGAATACGAATAATGTTTTAGGTGTATGAGCAGATACGGTATTACGATGATGACTTATATGGCATGATGATGTATACGCTGTGATGATTTATGTACGACGATTATGTATATGTGATATATGTATGAAATGCATTCATCCTTAAAGGTCGCGCAGGTTTTGCCTTCACCTCATGATTTATGATTCTCTATCATGTTTATTTCATTCGTGCCTTACATACTCAGTACAATATTCGTACTGACGTCCGTTTTCTTTGGACGCTGTGTTCATGCCCACAAGTAGACAGGGGGACGGCGCAGACCTATGAGATCTACCAGCAGATTTTCAGGAGCACTCCATTATTCCGGAGGTGCTAATCGGGTTTATATTTTTGTGTATATATATGTATATGTATTTTGGGCACGACGGGGTCTTGTCTCGTCATTATGCCTAGCACTCCAGTAGAGGCTCGTAGATACGTAGTGTGGGTTAGATGGTCTCACAAGACTACTATGGTATATGTATATATATTATTTTGATAGCTTAAAGGGCGTATGTATATAGAAATTAATTGTGCTCTCCATTAAAGATGTTTTTTTTTTTATGTGAGATTATAATTGATGAAGAAGTGTAAAATGACTAGGATAAGCGAGGAAATAAGTGGTGCTCGGTGGTTAGCCCCGGGTACCAGTCGCGGCCCCTAGCCGGGTCGTGACACAGGCAAAGACCCAACATATGAAACCTGCCACAGGGGCATACGAGCAAGGCAAGGCCAAGGCCTTGACATCGATCCAGCAGCACCGCTGAAGCTAAGCCTCCAAAGCCATGGACACAAGGTCGTGCCATGGGTCCTGGGACTATCATTAGGCTGGCTCGTAGTCCGCCTGGACTACGGGCGCCGCACGGGCCATTAGTGTACCGCTGACACTATGAAGGAGGCGGCCCGTGAGCATAGCTAACATACATACATATTTATTTCCCATAACTATAGTTTTACAAAACTAAAGAGCGTAGCTAACATATATATATATATATATATATATAAATTACATAGCGTAGCTTATTCCTATGTATACATACTTAACGCACTGAAACCTAAACCCCCACTAAACTGTAGACTCCGACACCGCCTCAACACCGACGAAGCTCCGGCGACGGCGCTGGTTTTGGCCGACGAAGTCCGGCGAACCAAACAATTTTTTTTATAGCTGGTTCCGCTGGTCGACGAAGCTCCGACGAAGTCCCTCCAATCTCTGCCATCGCCACCATGAAGAATTCAAAATGCCGACAAGAGCACGCCGGAAAAGAAAAAAACTCAGATCTACACCGGAAAAGAAAAAAAAATTCAGATCTACGTCGGAAAAAAAAATGTCGGCGTTGTATTCGCCGAAATTTTTTTCCAGTCAAATCTGGAAAAAGTCCAGATTTTCGTTGTATTTGTTGTATATTTATCGTGTATATAATGTTTTTCACTTGTATTTGTTGTATACATACCGGAAAATATGGCATATTTGTTAATTTTTTGGTGTATCTATGTTGTATACAGTATTTTTTGCCTGTATTTGTTGTATACATACCGGAAAATATGACATATTTGTTAATTTTTTGGTGTATGAATATTTTATACTGTATTTTTCGCCCGTATCTGCTGTATACATACCGGAAAATATGATATTTGTGTAATTATTGGTGTATATGTATTCAATTTTTACTCGTTGTATTCATGAATACAACAAGCCAATTTATGAATACAGATAGTCATTTCATGAATACAGTGAAAAAAAATTGTTGTATTCATGAATACAGCTAAAAAAAATTGAATACACATGTGTGAGCTGGGCTGATTTGCTACAGAACGTAAATATTGAAACATTAGCTATGCAGCTTGATTAAACCCCAAATGTTTGCTATTTATGTAAAATGCCCTAAATTTATATCCCGCATCGAAAGTTTTGAACCCCAAGTTATAGTGCTCCATCCGCCTCTGCTACTATACGACTCGAAATAGTAATATGAAAAAAACGTTTTAAATCATGCAAGTCTATTTTTTCCAACATTCTCCTAATTGGGCTACATCAACAAAAACTTTATTTGTGAAAATTAAACAAATTTTGATTTCTTGAAAAGTCATTTTTTCAGGTTAATGTAAGAAATATTTGTGGACAACCACATTTTGAAAATAGTCCATAAACTTTAATCAACCTTTGTTAACTCAAACTCAAACATCAAATTATGGCGAAGGTGTTTGTTTATGTCAAGCCAATAAATATAAAACATATATTTTGACTCTTGCCTATACATTTTTAACATTTAATGATGATTAAGTAATATGCTTTTTTGCTTTAATTTATTAACTTTTAAAGTTAATTTAGTTAGATATAAATGCTCAATGCAAGTAAGTGTTTACCTATTTAGAGTTCTCAATATGTTTTTGCACAATGCTAGAAAGACAAAAAGAAAAGGTTCATTGTGGTCTTTTAGACAGAACTTCATGTTATGTCGTTTACCAAAAGATTAGTGTATTAACAATAATATAATTATTCTTAAAGTATTAACAATAATATAATTACTCTTAAAGATGAACTAAACATTTTTAACATTAATTAGATTGTTTATTCACGTTAAAGCACGATTTTGATTGTTTATTCGCCTTATATCATCTCTATCACTTTTTCTTTAATTAATTACTCATGCTAGCTGGCTCACTGTCAACAAAGAGAGCTGACATACTATCATGAATTATATGATTTTAAATGCTCTATTTATTTACTATATTATTATAAATATATGCGTGTAATTTTGTGTATATCTAAAGACCTGCATGGCTGCATGTATACATGAAATTATGTCTTTGTGCTCCTATATACATAACATATTATAATACCTTTTGTATTATTTTTATATGGCTGTAGTTGATTAAACTTCAAATTTTTAATATATCAATTTGGTTGAATTACATTAATTGTCAAATTAGCGTGGTTAAAATATTTAAACTGAAAAAATAATATACGATAATTTTATAAGTTGAATATGCATGGTATCTTCTTAGAATATATTGAAATATAATAGTATGATGGAAATTGAGGTAAAAATTATGTTTTTAAATTTTAATCTTCCACATTAAAACAATTTTTTCACATGTTTCAACTATTTCATTTTTATGAAATTGGATAATTTAATTTCAGGTTGCATTTTGTCACATTGCTCTTCATGTGGCGTAAGATATAAAATTCCCCCCCCCCCCCCCCCCCCCCTTTTTACTTACTTAATTTATCTTTTGTTAATATAAATAAAATATAATTTGAAAATCTTTTAAGAAATACTACCTCTTATTCATTAATGAAGCATTAAAAAATAAATTACTTTTAGATTTTTTTCTATTCTTCGTACCAAATACATCAAGAGAATTTCATCAACTAACAACCTTTAATTATTTTTTTTCCTATGATATTAATCCTTGACAATCTATTACTCTTTGTTAATTTTTCCTATATCACCGTCGGTCGGAAAATCATTAGTCAATCACTACATCTTGTTGTATTCATTCCTAAAACCTCTTTTTTGTCATTTTCGCCATTACACATATTATCAGATATTTTCATCCCCCGCCAAACATGTCATAATTTACCCATTCTTTAGGTCCCACTCCTATCCTTCGTGGTATATGCTATGAGGGGTTGTTTAGTACGCACTCTAAGTTATTCGGTACTATAATTTTGAAATTATAATTTTTTGATTAATTTATCTCACATGAAGGAGGGATAAAATAATATTAAACTTGATCGCTTAAAATGAGATATTTAAAATTAAGTTTGAGATAAATTTTATACCTTATTTAATTAAGAATATAAATTATCTCAAATTTAATCCGAAATATCACAACTTATCCTACGTACTAAATGACCCCTGAGCTCATTGATACTGTCTCATATACAGCACATAATTCAACCCTTTTTTTTTTCATTTTTCTTTTTAAAAAATAATCCAACCGCTTTCGTTCTCCCTTTTTGTCTATCATTTTTTGATATTTTAATTTATTTGTTCATAATTTAAAATTCACTAGTACAATTCCACTAAATTCAGCAAAAAAGAACTCGATATGTGAAGCAAGTTTGGATATATTTGTGTGACAAAAAGTAAAATTTTAAAGTTGAAATGGTGATTAACCCTAAATTTTATTTTAAAAATTAAATTTTGTGATGGAAAATTATTAAATTACTTGAAATACTCTTCAAATTAATTTTAACTCCGTTTTATCTATTTCAAATTAAATTAGAATAATTAAAACCTATCAATATACATTAATTTACAAATATAGTATTATCTATTGCACCCTGCAGTTATTCATCTTGACTATCCGCGTGATAACATTCAATAGATTGCGTTTGGTGTCTTTAATTTACATTCCGGAAATACCCCTTATCTTTCAAATCAATTCCACTTTTCCATTTTTGGCCAAAAAACATAATAATAATAATAATAATAATAATAATAATAAATTCCACTTTTCCGTTACAAATATTTTGATGCATTTATAGCCATTGGATCATTCTCGATACTTCCAAAAAGGTGGCTCCAGCTATATTTTCCATAAATATTTCTTCTCCCACCTACTTAATATTTCCATTTTTCTTTGGGTTTACAGTTATTTTGTTAAGCTCCTTTTTGATCTACTTAATCATCAAGATTTTTTTTTTTTTTGAGTTTAGAGTGAATTTTGTAGAACTCTTTGTATTCTTGATCTACTGATCATCAAGATTTCTGGGCTTGATTCATTTTCTTGATTTGGGCAGCTATGTCAGGTCCATTAGATCGATTTGCAAGGCCTTGTAAGTTGACTTTCTTTTTCTTTTTATTGACTTTTTTACTGATTCTGAACTGCATTGTTGGATGTTGCTTAATTATAGTTACATTGGTTTTTTTTTGTTTTTTTTTTTTTTTTTTTGTAGTTAGTATGCAGTTTGATGATTGATGAATTAGGTTTAAATCAGGATATGATTCTCTTTAGTATAAAGTATTTATGCCTCAATCACGAATTATTTACACTGGCAATGAACTTACTATTACTGTATTCTTTTTAGGGTTTCAGAGGATTTATTAGTTAGACTATGGGTGTGTTCGGTATGAAGGAAAATGTTTTCCAGTAAAATAAGTAGGTTTCTTATTTATTTTCTTGTGTGCGGTACTTAAAATATTATTTTAAAAGCATTTGTATATAATCTAGACAAATATTATGGGAGGTGGGGGTGGGGGATTAAGGGGTAGAGGGGATGGGAGCCACTTGTGGAACTCTTGTTTTCCCTACTTTCATTATGGAAGTCATTTTCCTCATTTTAAGGAACTTGTTTTCTTAGAGAAAATGTTTTCCAAAAATTTTAACCAGCTGATGGAAAATTAGAAATCATTTTCTGGAGAATGTTTTCCTCCATACCGACACACCCTATGTTTTAGGTGATTGCCAACTCGTACAACCTTCTGTCTTTTTCTGGGTTTGAGAGGGGTTATACTTTTTAGATCACATTGGCGGAGTAATAATCCAAGTGGGGGAAGGTTCCTTGGCAATGCTTGAGGAACTATTGCTGGGGTGTTTCTTTTCTTTGCTGTAATGGTTCTGGTGGGTTGAGTTTTTGTGGACACCAAATAGCATTCTTATATGGCAGTTCTTCATTTTTTGCTGCTCAGCCATTTTCATTTCCCATTTTAGAATGTGCTGGACTACCCATGTGCATTTAATGTCAACGGAATTCTTCTAGCACTTTATTTAGGTACTACTTGCTTGATGGAATTCGATTGACATACAGTTTCATGCCATTCTGCTCTTCATACTTGTAAGACATTACAATTGGTCTGGATAAAGTGTGAATTTTGATCAAGAATGAGCTTAGGGCGAACAGGATTTTTCAGCCTTATTCTTTAAACCAGCAAACTATACCAAATCCTTAACTTAAGGAATGTGTTTGAATAAAGTCTTTCAATAAAGTCAAATGAATATAGGGGATTCATTTCCTCTAGAGCTAACTTGATTGTGTTGGAATTTGATTGACCATATTCTTTTAATTCAAATGGAGTTTCATAGGGAAAAAAGAGTTTGTCTGCCTTAATTGGCTACATACTTACTGAAGTCGAATTAATCCGTGCCAAGGACAAGTAGGGTCTAGTTCATATGTAAATAGCTTCAAGTTTCACCCTTCTCTGTGTCATGTGAGTGATTTTCCTGTTGTTTCCTTTTCATTATTGACAGGCTTTGAGGGGTCGTCCACACATGATGAGAGAAGAGAAAGAAAATCTGATTTCGAGAACTCAGAGGACGAGAGGAGGACAAGAATTGGTAACCTGAAAAAGAAAGCATTGAATGCATCGACAAAATTTAAACATTCTCTTAAGAAGAAAAGCAGAAGAAAAAGTGATGGACGGGTGAGCTCAGTTTCAATTGAGGATATTCGTGATGCTGAGGAGCTACAAGCTGTTGACCAATTTAGGCAAGCACTAATTTCGGATGATTTGTTACCTCAGAGACATGATGACTACTATATGATGCTAAGGTAATACACTGTTTCTTCAAGTACTTGGGCATAAACTGATTAAAATATATACTGCTTTCTTTTTTCTTGTGATAGTTTTTCTGTTAAGTAGTTTGTTATGACAGTTGTTGCTTGCATAGAGAGAGTTTCAATACCCTTATCATGTTTGAAATGTTAGTTGCAAATTAGTATGTGTACATAGGCTTATTTGTAGAACGGGGATAACAATGAGTATGGGTAGAAAAGACCAATTTATGATATAGATTTTTGTAGGACCATCATGTAGTTAGGCCAGGTTCCTGTACCTTCAATCCTGAATCTTTGTTCTTTAGTGCTCATTTTTCTTTTGTTGTTTTGTTCTATTATTTGATGTGTTGCAACAATTAATTTAGCTCAGTCATACATTTTACTCTGCTTGCATTTGTGGGTCTTTCTATTACAAATGACACATGAAAGTAATAATTTGCTCGTTAGTTTGCTTTGGTCAAAGAGGTCTGCTTTGAAATTTACTCTGTGGGATCATCTGTCAACTTTCTCAATGAACTTCTTAATCAGATTAGGCATATTCAATTTCAAAAAAGAATAGGCAAAATGAAAGAGGATATATTAGATTAAGGAGGTTTTTGATTAAGAACTATCTGATCATCTATTTTTGTCATTTTATTGATTATTGCTTATGAGTTTCTTGCAGATTTCTAAAGGCAAGGAAGTTTGATATTGATAAAGCAAAGCATATGTGGGCTGATATGCTTCAGTGGAGGACGGAATTTGGTGCTGACACCATTATCCATGTAATCATATTTCTCCTCAATGATGGATTGTTATGGTATTTCTTCATATATTAGATGCTAGTGACTTCATTTTCTGAAATATTTCCCACACCAATTTTCCATCAGGATTTTCAATTCCGAGAGCAGGATGAAGTTGCGAAACACTATCCCCAAGGTTATCATGGGATCGATAAGGAGGGAAGACCGGTATACATTGAAAGGTTAGGGAAAGTTGATCCCACCAAACTTTTGCAAGTCACGTCAATGGACCGTTACATTAGAAACCATGTAAGAGAGTTCGAGAAAACTTTTGCAATCAAGTTTCCAGCATGTACAGTTTCTGCAAAAAGGCAGATTGATTCAAGCACTACTATTTTGGATGTCCAAGGAGTGGTATGTTTCCTAGTGTTTGTTTTCTAACCTAATGTGTCATGATTTCTGATTGGATTTTTAGCAGACTAGGGATTTCATATTTTCATTTTCTTTTGTTGATTTCTCAGGGTTTGAAAAACTTTAACAAGAATGCCAGGGAGCTCATCTTGCGACTTCAGAAGATTGATGGTGATAATTATCCTGAGGCATGATTATATCCCTATCTAAGTAAGTACTATAAGGTACTTTATAGTTTTGCGTTCATTAACACATTTTGCTGCATTTTGGCTGGTGCAGACTCTTCATCAGATGTTTATCATCAATGCTGGACCTGGCTTTAGGCTGCTGTGGAGTACTGTTAAGAGTTTTTTGGATCCCAAGACCACCTCGAAAATACATGTTTGTCTATGCCTTTTTATTGCCACTTCAAAGTACTGTGATATAAGTTATTGGCTATATTACTTGTTTGCTTATGTTGTCAAATTTCTTATAGGTTCTTGGAAATAAGTACCAAAACAAATTGCTTGAAATAGCTGATGCTAGGTAAGGGGGTTCATAATTCTTTTCCACTGTAAAAGAAAAAAATATTTTGTTTCTGCTTTTGATGGTATTTCAGATAGTTTCCTTCTTTTAAAAGTTGTAATATAGAATTTTGTTTTGTGCAGTGAGTTGCCAGAGTTTCTGGGTGGAAGCTGTACATGTGCGGATCAAGGAGGTTGCCTTCGCTCGGATAAAGGGCCATGGCAAAATCCAGAGATATTAAAGGTTTCATTCTAGATCCTCGCATCTGAGAGCAACGTTCTTGAAATTTTTAATAACGAACAAGCAATCGTTCCCTTGATAAAGAGCTATTTTAACTTTTAAGTAACCGGGAAAATGGTGCTCCCTTCTTTGATGCTAGATGATTGGTGAAGCACGGCGTGCCAGGCAGGTCGTAAAAGTTGTGAACAGCGAAGGGAAGGTAGTTTATGCTAAGCCTCGCTTCCCCACGGTATGACTTCTACTGTCTTTCCTAAATTAAGAGAATACTCTAAATTGTCAACTATTTTTGAAGTTTGGTGCATGTATTTTGAATTTTAGCAGATGAAAGGTAGTGATACCTCCACCGCAGAATCGGGATCTGAAGCAGAAGATATTGCTTCCCCTAAAGCTGTAAGGAATTATTCACATCTTCGGCTTACTCCTGTCCGTGAAGAGGTACATTTCTTCCCAATTCACCTGATTTCATGAGTTAGTCTTTCTATTATTGGAGAGAACCTATTTTTACTTCTCTTTCACTGAGGCCGAGAATAATACAGGATTTGCATTCCCTTTGATTTCATGAAAATATCTCCTTCCCCATTCACCTCCTGTATAAAATTTCTTTATATGCTATTCTTACTTATACTGTTATTTTTATCGTCCAACAGGCTAAGGGTATTGGAATGTCAGGCTACACTGCAAATTTCTCAGGATATGATGAATATGTTCCCATGGTTGACAAGGCAGTTGATTCTGTGTGGAAGAAGCAAACATCCTTTCAAAAAGCTTCCATTTCCAAAGGTTAGACTTATGCAAAGAACACGTGCATCTGCACACACAAGGAAAAGGAAAGAAGGGGGAGGAAGCATAAGAGTCGCTGAATCTTTTGGTTAGACTTTAGTATGTGGTAATCAATGGGGTAAAAAGAGCTCACTGTAGTTTGGATGCACTGCCTGTTTGTGATTCAATATAGTGTGTGTGTGTGTGTGTATATATATATATATATATATATATATATTATTCACATGCAGTATTCTGATTCTTTGATAATCTTAATTTGGTTTTTTAGTTGCATGCAGTATTCAGGCGTCAGTGCTACTTGTTACCACGTGCATCCAAGACAATCTGTGTTGGGTGCAAATAGTGTGAATTTTGCTGTCTGTTTTGCTTTAAGCTCTATTTAGGTCGTAAAGCTGGAATTTGCAAACATCTGTGGTTAATATGGGCATTTATGCTACCTGTTGACCATATTCTTTTTTATTAGTCTGTTATAAATTGCCAAATTTATACTGACATGATGTATATGGCTATTTACCTTTTATTCAGGGATACTTCCACCAACGGATTCTCAAAAGCCTGCAGAAGGTCTTAGTGCTCGGATATTAGGGCTTCTTATGGCCGCCTTCATGACTCTGTTGATGATTTTCCGTTCAGTGCTATGCCGTATAACCAAGAAACTTCCAGATCCATCAATTGGTCAAGACCAAGCTGTTCAAGAATTTACCTTTAATGCAAACAGTAATGAGGAGTTTCGTCCGCCTTCACCAACTCCAGCCTTTACAGAAGCTCAACTGCTTTCTTCTGTTCTAAAGAAATTGGGGGAACTTGAGGACAAAGTAAATACACTTCAAGAAAAGCCATCTGAGATGCCTTATGAGAAAGAGGAACTGCTAAATGCTGCTGTTTGCCGTGTGGATGCCCTGGAAGCTGAGTTAATTGCAACCAAGAAGGTAACTGTTTTATGATACTATATGTGGATAAGCCAGACCCCACTTGTGGGATCACACTAGGTGGTGGTGGTTGTATATGTGGATAAGAGTGAAACCAGTTTTGCTTCAGCAGAACTTGAATGTTTCGTGTTTACAAGCTCAGCTGGAAACTTTAACTGTGGTTGCTTCTGGTGTTTAACTGTGGGATAAATCTGAATAAAATTTAGTCTAAAGTGGGTTATGGATTGGTGTTATGAGAGATTCCTTATGCTCTGATTGCTAGCGTGCTTGCAACTTGAAGTCATATTCCATGATTATGCTGATAAGGCGTTGCCAAACTTATGACTTGTTTCAACAAGCATTCATTGCATAATGTTGTGGGCTGATGAGAATAACAGCATATCTACATATAAAGTTGGGTTGCTGAGAATAATAGCATCTAATGATCATGTACCTATTTTTCTTGGGTTTTGAGTTGATAATATTCTTTCTTTCTTCAAAACAGGCTTTGCATGAGGCGTTGATGAGACAAGAGGAACTTCTTGCATACATCGACGGTCAAGAAGCTGCAAAATTTCAGGTGCGTTTCCAGATTTTTTTGGGTAATTAGACAGTATTAAATTATGAAGGAGCCCAAGTAGGATGAGAAGTTGATATCATAGTGGAAACCCCGAAAAATACCTTGGTGCGTGAAAACTAAGTGAAGGAATAAAAAGCATTTGAGCAGTATTGCCTGTATGCCTTTTGTGTGTGTATGTTTGTGCACTCGAAAAATACCTTGGTGCGTGAAAACTAAGTAAAGGAATAAAAAGCATTTGAGCAGTATTGCCTGTATGCCTTTTGTGTGTGTGTTTGTGCACTCATGTGGTTTTGTTTAGAAATTGTAAGATTTATTGTTAATTTGTATCTCTGCTGCCCTCTTCTGCAGAAGAAGAAGTTTTGCTTTTAAGGTCCCTCGGAAAGTGGAGCTCCAACTTTCAACAAAATATCGAATGAGATAACATACTTGTAATATGTCCAAGCTGGCATGGATCCTAATCATTGCAGTGGATTTGATGTATAATGCAAATATTTCCTGAAAATATGGTCCTGATATTTTTTGTTTTGGCACTACGAATTCTATTATCGTTCGTGTTGAAATGATGGACATTTACTTATCTTGTTCTAGTGTAGCCAAAGGAGTCGAATTTATTTCCAAACAATAAGGCGCTTTCACAAGTTCCTGCATAAAATTAGAGGAACAAACGGGAAAAATATTAATGAAAAGCTAATTAGGTGAAGCTCCTCAGTTGTAAGACAAGTTATTCTGTCAGCCTATATGAAGGAATCTGACATATTCAGAGGCAAGCTTTTTTTTTTTTTTTAATTTTTTTATACAGAAGACTAAAAAAAGAACCAGTATGCAAGCTGCTGAATCTATAACATACATAGTGACCGTAAAGTAGTAATGTACTTTTGAGTTTGATCACCAAATGATTTTAGTGCTAACAATTTCAAGAAATTTTAAGTTGAGTTTCAGGCAATAAGCGTTTAAAAAAGAAAGTAATAAGGAAATACAAGACGAAAGAAGCGACAACATACAAGTATTATTTTCATATCAAGTTTCTAAATTCGGTTAGAAACAAAATTTCATATATGATGGCATGCAAAATAACAAAACAATCGGGATTACGTTCTTGAACTTGGAGTAATGAACCGAAGGAGAATTCTAATACTTTTGCAGAACTATACGTATCTTATCTTAATGCTTACTTCTAAAATACTCTAGTTTAGTTTTCCTATTTTTAACATGGTGTTTTATGTTCTTATTTGTTCCAACTTGTTTACAGTCCTTTTTCTCTCTATTCCATTTCCTTTTTTTTATAGCCTACAAACTTGCCTCTTTACTCGTTTCTTTCATTTCTCTTGTAGTTCCTTAGGGAGGACGGATAAATGCATCCGGAGAATGCAATGTTTGTTTTGATTGTTTAACTTAATTTTTATTGTATCGTATTGTTAAATCAGTTGCTATGTAATGACGAAAAATGTGAAACAACCAAAGCAAAAGCAGTCCGTGGAAGAAGATATGACACTGCCAAAATGCTACCACTCAACCCCATCCATTTCTTCTTTCTAAATCATTTAAAGCAACTTCTGGTGCACATACAGATCTTTTTAACACCAACCATTTAAGACTGCAGCTAGCTCCAAAGATGAAAATTATAAATGGAGAAGAAGAAAATGAGAGAAAAAGCTAGATACCAGTATTCCAAAGACAACTTCCAATCAAATTATCCATCCAAAGGTGTGGCCTAGTGGTCAAATGAAGTGAGTTGAACACGATGAGATCTCAGGTTCAATTTTCAGCAGAGACAAAGTACTAGGTAATTTTTTCTCACCTGTTCTACCCTTAGTGGGCAGAGTTACCTGGTACCTGTTGCTGGTGAGATGTGGTTGCACGAAGGAAAAACTTCAATCACATTCTGAACAAAGATTGCAGCTAGATACTAGATGTCCAACAAAAGCAACAGTGACAATGCCAATTGAGAACTGAGCTACCTCCATCAAAATGGTGGGCCGTGCTCCATCTACTTGGATTCTCATTAATCATGTATCGGATTGGTTAAGAACAACATTAATTCCAGGTGTGATGGGTCACATAATTCATATTATTTTTTAAGAGATCACTAATTTAATTAAATATCGTGAGCTCTTTACTTTAAAATGACTCCTAATATCCTACTAACTTATGATTCTAAGGTTAAAATGTTCATTTAATTTGAGGGGAAGGTGTAAGGAATACCTTGACTCCCACGTGAAATACTATCACGAATCTAGTATAAGTCATTAATTTTCTAAGTTTTAGTTAAGGCATTTTAAATGAAAACAAGAAAACAATTGATAACTAATGGAATCATGTCAAATAGATTAATCAAATGAAATAATTATCACGAACGAGGATTTAATTTAAATAAATTACACCACTTTGGGATACGATAAGAAATTTAATACTCCTGTCAGCAAGCTAGTCTTGATCCTGCATTTGGTAAAAATTTAGAACACATATATTTTAAAATTTAGCTTCAATATATTTTGCAAGAGTTCTCTCCTATTTTTATTTCAATTTTTTGAAACTACTCTCTCCGAAAACTTAGTGCTTTGCTGCATAACTAAATGAGTGTCATTCTAATCCAATTTGAAACATATTGGCGTCATTATAAGAAAGACAGAAACCCAATTCAATCCAATGTCATAGCTAAATCCAAGTCAGTCAAATTTGCGGTAAAGCACCACAAAAGACCAAGTGACAAGATAAATTGATTCTCAGGAGTATCAAGCAACTACTCCCTCCGGATTAAAAAGAGTGTCCACTTAGCCATTTCCACACCCCTTAAGAAAATACTAACTCCTAAAGAAAAAAAGAAGGTAAATTGACTAAACTGCCCCTAATTAAATCGGTTTTGGGATTTAATCACATAGCACTTAATGGGACAAATCTCGAAAAATAAGATTAATTCTTTTTTGATTTGATAAGTGAACACTCTTTTTGACCTAAGAAAAAAAGCTAAGTGAACACTCTTTTTGATCTGGAGGGAGTATTATTTACACCAAAACCATATTTGGATTGGCTCCCATCTTCCTATGAGTTCCATCATCTGGATAACCAAAACCAGCACTATGTAGAACTAATATCTTGAAAAGCAATGCAGCCAAGCATGATCAAATTAAGCTAAATCAGCATTTGCAGAATTAAACAAGAAACTCCCAAGATTTCATCAAACAAAGAGCATTAAACTAGTCACTACATTCAAATAACATAGACGACAAAAGCCTATAGACAGTAGCGGAACCAGGATTTTTACTAAAGGGATTCAAAATATAAAGAGGTAAACACACGAAAAAGCCAACGGGATTCAACGCCTTCTATATATGTGTAAAAATAATTTTGTCCTTGTATGTGCAGTATAATTTTTTGACGAAGGAGGGTTCGGATGGGCGCTCTTCCTATAATCTAGCAAGCACAAAGGCCATTAAATCAATGCAAAAAACCTGTCGTTGCTTATGTTTTCACGCAATTTTTTTAAGGCTATCTTTTCACAGAATATTGAATCACTGTTTCTTCCAGTAGCCTTAACATGGAGCTTGTTATCTATCCAACACCTGGCTTATTCTCATTTTCCAAATTACAAGGCATAAAATAATTTGGCATCATACTAAAGCAGGGATGGTTTTAGGAGAGGCCTAAGAAGTATTGGGGAGAGGTGATTAGACAAGACATGACTCAACTCCGACTTATCGACAACATGACCTTAGATAGGAGGTTATGGAAGGCACGAATTAGGGTAGAGGGTTAGTAAGTATTTGAGTGTTTTCTTACTTATCGTGCATACTAATAGTCGTAGTATTACTCTTGTAGGTCCTTATATCTCGATAATATTTTGCCGTGCCTTTCTACACTGCTTTGGATTGCTTGTTATTACCTCTAGCACTATTTGATTGTTTTTTCGGAAAAGGGCCAAAATTATCCCTGAACTTTGGGAAATAGTTCATTCATACCCTTCGTTATACTATAGGGCCAATTATACCCTTATGATTATACTATGGTCCAGATATGCCCTTATGTTAAACAGCCTGCCATGTGACATCATCCTAGACGCCCAGCCCATTTGTTCCCCCAAATAATTTTTTACCCACCAACTTAACCCAATCCAACCCAACCCGAATATAATTTTTTCACCCAACCCATTTTCTTTTCTCTTTCTTACTCTTCTTCTTCCTCCATGTCCACCATCTCCGATCCCTCACCCCAGCTCGTCCATGTCATTCTCTTTTTTGTTTTTTTGAAAATAGCTTGATGAATTTCTTTTGAACATGGAGATAGGATTGTGGATGATAGAATAGCTTGCCCCTTCCCACGCACTGGTTGGTCTGTAACTTTGGTGAACTGGAAAATTTGAGTTCGTAATCATCAAAGCAATAGCTATATCATAAGCATTTGACATCTTAAATGGTGTTTTTATATGACATGCAAAACTCTGATGCAGCTGCAGAATATTTATGCTCTTCCGAGCTATTGCAACAACTAGTCAGAAACATCACTGTGCCACAAGAGCTCTTTAATATGCGGAATGTTGCATTAGGAATAAGTTTCACGAAATTGGTACCTTACCGTCTTTCACAATCCAGAAAGGTTACTTCAGATCAGGTATAAAATGGGCTCCGGAATGAACTTATTCCTGCAGATTTTGTACTTCGACGGTCATTTTAAAGAATTAATGGCGTGACAGTTATTTTTAATAGTTAGAATACTAATTTAGAACCTGGTCCCAAAAACAAAAAATAGAATGACATGGAGGAGCTAGGGTGAGGGATCGGAGATGGTGGACATGGAGGAGTTGGGCATGGAGGAAGAAGAAGAGAGTAAGAAAGAGAAAAGAAAATGGGTTGGGTGAAAAAATTATATTCGGGTCGAGTTGGGTTAAGTTGGTGGGTAAAAAATTATTTGGGGGGAAAATAGGCTGGGCGTCTAGGATGATGCCACGTGGCAGGCCTTTTAACATAAGGGTATATATGGACTATAGTATAACGGTAAGGGTATAATTGGCCTTATAGTATAACGGTAAGGATATAATTGGCCCTATAGTATAACGAAGGGTATGAATGACCTATTTCCCAAAGTTCAGGGGTAATATTGGCCCTTTTTCGTTGTTTTTTTTACTACTCCGTCCTATTATATTTCTGCTATTTCGGCTTATTATCACTGTTTATTATTACTAATGCTTTTTATCTCTCTCTTTAAGTCGGGGTCTACCTGAAACAGCCTCCCTAGACCCCACATGATGGGATTATACTAGGTATGTTGTTGTAATATAGCCCACTATGGAGCTACAGTTACAGTGCAAGTATCCTAAAGCTAATCATTAACAGCACATTTTTATTATCTCATATAAAACCACACGATGCCTTGATATGCCAAAAAAGCTAATCATTAAGCTCCATAGACAATTCATTGTAATTCATGACTCCAATTACAATGATTGAATTAAATTATTTAAGAAAAGAAGAGAAAAAACAACAAATGTGTCAAATTCTCTTCAGGAGATTTCTGCACGTCTATCGATCGTAATCCTAATGTCCACATTGTCTGGATGAAAATTTTCACCTCTTAGCTTGCGATTCCCAGGACGACTAGATTCTCAACTTCTTTGGCCTCCCCGGTCTAATCTTCCCCGTAGGTGGTAGCACCACTTCTTCTAAGATCTCTCTAGGAATGTCCCAAGTGCTTTCGTCGGGAATTGGATTACTAGATATTTCATACGTTTTCAGCAAGTAATCCTTCTTGTAGTAGACAGAGCAATATTGATATGCATCGATGTTTTTGAACGTTACAACTGCCAAAGCGTGTGGGCACGGCATTTCATCCATTTGAAACCTTATGCAAGTGCATGTTCTCTCTCCCAGGTTCACCACAAATTTTTTTCCATCTTCAACGACAGTATAAAAGTAATCGGTGGAAGGCTTCACCTACATTTTGAAAAAGATAACCAGTAATATACTACATATATATACATTTTATATTAAATGTATTACGTACATTCGACAGTAATAAAATACATAGATTATATACTGCATATAACCATTTCTTTTTAATTTATGAAGTACAAATATATGGACTGATATACTCCATGTTATTCCAATTTCACTTTTTGGTATGAAAGAAGCATGGTAATGACATCTTACCGTCATCCTCTGAGATGTAATGTAATTTTCCTTCATGATATCTTCATATTTTTTCCCCAGCTCTGTGGATGTCTCTATTGCATTTTTCTTATTCACATAATGCCAATCTTGAACCAACTTCATCATGTATTCCAGCAAATGCATTATTGGTAGATCTCTTGCATGATTGTTCACTGCATTCATCGACTCCACAATGTTTGAAGTCATAATTGTGGTTCCGTTGACTTTGGAATGCACTCTTGACCATCTATGATATCCAACATTTAACAAGTACTCTCCGACACTCTTATCAATATTATTTATCTCAACCATGTGGCGCTCAAATTCTTCAATCGTGTATGCTCTGGCCGACGCGAAGAATAGTTCCTTGATAGCTAAATGAGATTTCGTGTACGTCATCTTTATGCTGTTCCATAAATGAAACATACATACACAGTGAAGCACTTCTGGATACACAATCGAAGTCGCCTTTAAGATGCTTTCATGCGTGTCGGATACTATACACATCCCTTCCCTAGCACCAAAAGCATCCTTGAACCTTTCGAAGAACCACTTCCAAGAAGCATCATTCTCCGAATCAACCACGCTATATGCGAGCAAAAATATTCTACCTGTTTAAATCAATCCAAATACTTATGTAAACATATATCAAAATCAACAGTGTCACAGCTTATACACAACAGGTGTAATATTGCAATGATGATGGTAAATATAAGTATCATATAGTATAAATATAGCACATATATACGGCACTACATTGTAACTTATATGTATATAAACTACATACATATACTACATATATATGTACAATTTATACAGAATACATATGATATATACTACATATACAATGATTATATAACATATACCCTGGGTATTTCAAATTGTGCAACTTCAATGATATGTAAATATTCATTTGTTATTTTAACTCACCCGCTGCATCTTGCGTGTAAGCCATGATTAAGGTCCCCCTGCGTGCTGATTCTAGAAAGCTCGCATTAATTACCACAATAGGCTTGCAATATTCCCATCCCTTGATTGATGCCTCCAAGGATACAAAAAGATACGAAAAAGAGCCACCTTCTGATTTATGTAGTCTCACGATGGATCCAGGGTTTGTATGCATCAACATGTGCAGGTACCTCGGCAGCTTCTCATATGATTCGCTTTGGTTCCCTCTCAATATTTCAAGCGCCTTTCGCTTCGCTCTCCAAGCCTTCATATAGGTCAAGTCCACACCGTAATCTTTTTTCATGTCACGCATTATGTCTGTTGGAGTATATACAGATTCCGAGTCAGCATACTTGTTCCTGATCATACCTCCAATGATCCCCGAAGTAGCGTGACGTTGTGTATTTAATGTTTCCTCTATCGAGCATGTGTGGACATCATTGAACTGTCTTACTTTGAAAAGCTTTGACTTGTGCAGGCTTGAAGCTTTAAAACACCAGGAGCAATTGTCATCCAAGCATACAAGACAATACCTGTTGGTAACATATACATATATGCTATCAACATTCAGTTTGTAACCATCAAATATACTGGAGATGAAATAGGAGTGTGTGTGTGTGTATTATGCAATACCTGCTGCTACTTGACCTTTCAACTTTAAACTGAAAGTTTTTTCTGATGGCATAATGCTTCATAACATTGACGAGGGTCTCTTTGTCTTGGTACAATTGATCTTCTTCAACATCTTGATGTCTTGGGTTGTTTATTATACCTCTTACATCATCTTGTATACTACCATTATAATCCTCCCCACGAACAGAACTTATCGGCTCAATGATAGCCAGGCTGTGTACTATACCTTCCTCATCCACTTGCATACCATTACAATGAACAGAACTTATCGGCTCAATGGTATCTGGATTGTTTATTATACGTTTCTCATCAGCTCGTATACCATTTCGATCCTCTCTATTCATAGAACTTATCATCTCAATGGCATCAGGCTGGTATATTTCAGGTATATTTTCGCTTTGTATACCATCAGATGAAACTGTAACAGGGTTCACATCTGAGCAACTTCCAGCACTACACTTATCCTTGAAGGTTACGCAAAGTGGGAACGATGTGAATTCTGAATCCATCCTTTTCAGCTCAATATACACTCTCACACTCATATCATTGTGTACCGTCATTGGTGGATACCCGTCTTTCACTAAGTACTTAATATCTATCAAGTTGGTATCCAAATCCTTCTCCAGTTGCTTTGCTATCACTGAAACTAATTCTTCAAAGTTGCATTCAGAAGTGATCAAAACCCCATTAACAGAAAAATTCACAAAGTTGTGGTCACTTTCCCATACTCCATTGTGCTTTATAAAAACAGGTATTTTTTCCATGGATTCTAAAGAAACAAAACACTCGTATTAAATTACATTATAATCACAATCAAATATTGGAACTAATGCAATACAATATTACACTTTCGAGTTCTATAAGTTGTGTTTTGAATGGGAATTCTGCAGATCAAGTCTACGTCGATTTTCCAACAACAACATACCCAGAGTAATCCCACAAGTGGAGTCTGGGGAGGGTAGGATGTACGCAAACCTTACCTCTACCTTTGTGGGGCAGAGAGGTTGTTTCCGAAAGACCTTTAGCTCAATAAAAAAGAAAAGAAATGAAAGGAAAATAAAAGAAAAGAAATTCGACGCAGATACAAAAATATGACAACAAAATAGCAAGATACAAAGCAAATGCGCAAAGATAGTAACACACATCGAAGAATAGGAAACTACGCGATTACTAAATAATACTACTAATAAGGGTATGTGGAGAGGTGGCTAGTCCCTACCTCTCCCACCTAAAGTGTGACACCACTCAGCTACCTACTACCCTTTTATCCTAATCCTCGACCTCCACAACTTCCTATCTATGGTCATGTCCTCAGTAAACTGAAAATGCGTCATGTCCTATCTAATCACAAACAAGCAAACAAAGTAATGCGTATCCGTGGAATCGAACCCCGGTCAGTACGGTAGGAGGGTACTATGATACCACTACACCAGATGCGCTTCGTTGTCGATTTTCCAGATTATTAAGAACAAAAAATGAGCGCCCCAAATTAATAAGAAAATGTCTTGTAACTGTGAAGCTATAGGTATGAATTACAAAATAAAGAAAAAGTAAAAGTTACATCACGAGGACCCAGGTTCATTTCCCAGCAGAGACAAAATAGTAGTAGATGATTTCTTCCCATCTGATCTAGCCTTGGTGACCAGAGTTACCTGGTATGTGTTACTGGTGGAAGGTGGCAGGTATCCTAAAATAAGTCGAGGTGGGTGCAAGTTGGCCAGACACCCCGGTTATCAAAAAAAAAAAAAAGGTAAGACAAAAAGAGAGAATATCAATACTAACATTTTCTATAGAAAACGTTTCAAAGGCTGCAGTTTTCCGAAATCCCCAATTTTGAAACCCTAAGTCAAAATATTCCCAATCATAAACGTTACACATTTCATTATCTACGATTTTAAGGATGAAAAATTACCTTGAATGGGACAAGAATGGGAGAGCGGATTATTTTAATCCCCAAATGTTGTAACGGAAATTGAGTTTGAGCGCAGAGATTGCCTCTGCATTTGTTTTACCACATTTCGGAAGAGAGACACGACAGAGTACTATGAATGGAATGCAATGTCGAGAAAGGCAGTTTTTTTTGGGGAGGGTTTAGTGAGATTCTGGAATTATTGAGGGATTCTGTTGGATTTTTGGATATATTTGTGGGAGCCACATTCACACGTGTGCAGGTAGGTGCGTTTCATTTTTGTTTCCTTTGGCCTTTGCTTGTGTTTTTGTCTTGGAGTAAAGCATCATAAAATTGTAAAATATAACCACGCTAGAATTGTCGCGGCCTGATTTACCCTTTACTATTGGAAATAATTCACATTTATCCCTCGTTATACTTTCGGTTCATTTTTGCCCTATTGTTACCTAAGTAGCAATATTTGCTCCCCAATTGGATGATACTACACCATGGCAATTAAAATTCCATATGGCCTGACATGTGGATGAGGTGGCATGCCATCTCACCACCCTCTCTCCTCTCCCTTTCTTTCTTCTACCTCCAACCGAAGCCACCTCCAATCACCATTGAAGCCACACAATTTCTACAAATTAAATTCAAGTAACTTAAAATTAGATCTACAAACCCTAAACCTAAAAAGAGTTTCTTCTTCCCATTGTTGGAAGCAGCCGCCAGCCACCCTCAAACACCGAAAAACCGCCGCAACAACACCATCGCTGACGACTACACCGCCAAAACAACCTTAACTCCGGCGAACCCATCTCCACAACCACCACACGCCACTGCCCTGTCCTCTTTCTCTCACCTTTTCGATACACCACACCACCACCCCCAAGACAACCAAACAACCTTTTTCCTTTTCTCCTCCATCTCAACCCAAATGAGAAGAACCCATTACCAATCAAAATATTTACCCTGTCATACCACTTCCCCTCTCAAACCCCAACTCAATCTTCCCACCACCGCTCTCAAATTCATTCGAAATAACCCTCTTATTTTCAAACCTTTCAGGCATTCAATACCCAAATGTTGTATTTTTACACAATGATGAAACCCTTTTTCTTAATCTTTCACATTATCGTAAAGATTTAGCAAAAAGATTATCAATGATGTTAATGTTTACGGGAGTTAAAAGACATTCTTTTATGTTATTGCAAGATTTAAACTTTTTATCTAAAAGTATCTTTAGATTTATCAAATGGGTTTTAAGAATTTTAATAGTTGTGACGCTTTTGGGTTGGAGTTAGATAAATGGACAGTATCAGGCTAAAGTGATAGTAGTGGCGGTTATCGTGATTCCGGTGAGTGAAAAAGAAGATATAATTGTTGGAGGAGATGGTGGTGGGGGTGTGGCTTCAATGGTGGTTGGAGGTGGCTTTGTTTGTTTGTAGAAGAAAGAAATGGAGAGAGGGAAGGGTGGTGAGGTGGCATGTCACGTGGCATGCCACCTCATCAACATGTCAGGCCACGTGGAATTTTAATTGCCATGGTAGACTGCCATCCAAATGGGGGGCAATTGCTACTTAGGTAACGGTAGGGACAAAAATGGATCGAAAGTATAACGAGGGGTAAATGTGAACTATTTCCAATAGTAGAGGGGCAAATCAGGCCCTTTTCCCAATTAATAAAGGATGGATGTGTTTTTGACCCGCCCAAAAAATTTGTGGGCTAAAATGCGGGTCATAACTCAACCAACTCAATTCTTACTAAGTTTTAATTGCTTTATTTGCTCTTTTATAAATTTTTAATACCTTGAAAAAATATTATTTTTCTTCATTGTGAGTGTATACTCCACTTGTTTTAATTTATGTGAACCTTTTAACTGAGCACAGGATTTAAGAAAGAAGAGAAGATTTTAAAACTTGTGGTGTTAGATGACTCACATATATTTTGTGTGACTCTAAATCATTGTATGAATGTAAATTGTTTTCAAATATAGAAAGATGTCATTCTTTTTGGCACAGACTAATTAGGAAATAGGTTCACATAAATTGAAACGGAGGAAATATAACATATCTAAGTAAAAAAATATTTTCACAAGATTTCTTATGGGTTAATTTGAATTATATATTAATCCAATTTGTTTTTTTTAAAAAAGTTAAGCGTTCAAATTATACCATATAAATTGGGACAAGGGAGTACATACGTTACAAGAAGAACAAAAAAGCTATGCTTCAGAAGAAACAACAGCTGAAAATTCTTCTTCCCTCAAAAGCTTCTGTTGTCTGGCAATGAGAGCCTCCACGGTATGCCTGAACTCTTCACAGCTTATCTCTGCCGCCGGTTTCTCACCATATCTCCGGCATGCTACCGTTGCCGACCGCCTCAATTCCCTATTATGAGGCCCCTCTGCATGAGATAACTTGTTCGTCGTCAACTTCTCCGATTGGCTCCTATAGATTTTCCTTTTTACTTGTCCGCCTGATGAAATGCACGCCTTGAAAAAATCCACGGTAGTGTCATCGTGGGAATCGGCTTTAGGGTTGACTATTGACCCTTCTTTAGTTGATGATTGACAAGATTTTAACAAGAACAAAATGATGACAATTGCATTTCCAAGAACGAAGACGAACGGGGGACTAATGAGGGTTATGCATAGTCTCTTCAAATATTCTGCTGATGGAAGTATTTGAGTGGAAAATTTTGAGATTACGAAAAGGAAAATACATAGCTCAATGAAACGGAAGAGGGATGTAACTATTTGAAGTCTTTTGTACGTAAGAATGACATTATTCTTCTCTACTATGATGTTCTGCTGGAAGTTGAAGGAGTTCATTTTTTTTTGAGGCCAACTAAGTGAAGAACAAAAAGCTACGTACTAATTATTATGGATGGGTTTAATTCTCAGTAGTCGAAAGAGTGGAAGTGATTTTGGATCAAAATAATAATCCCTTGAACGGTTGTTTGGACATTGCTAACGTGGTATGCTTTGTGCACTAAACTACTTTTTTTACTGCTCATTTTGAAAACGAATTGCTAAAGGTTGCGGACGAGAGACCGAAGAAAATAGAGAAAGGTGAGGGTGTAATTTGTTGGTTTTCTAAGTAGAATATATGTTTTCTATGGAAGGAATTAAGAAATTTAAGAGGCAATATTGGGGGATATATAGATAGAAATTCTCCCTTGTTTAATGTGAATGGTTAATTAGTTGCAACTTTATCCTTATTCATGTTGACCCACCACTTCCTATTCTAAACAAAGGAGTCCTATCTAATTACTTTTTTTTAAAAACAATCAAGTACTCGGAATTCAACGATTAGATTAATTTGAGTTCGCGTTGGATAGATTTATTATTATGGGATAAAACGCTACAACAACAACAATAATATACCCAGTGTAGTCCCACAAATGTGTTTGGGAGGGTTGGGTGTATGCAGACCCTTGCACAACAACGCAAAATCAAAACAGGATTAAAGGGGAAAAAAGTTATAATACAGCAAAAAGTCACTGTTATATGAGATAAAATGCCCTCTATCAAAAAGACTCCATTATTTTCATAGTTCGAACTTGAAAACTCTAATTAAGAATAAAGGAATCTCAATCATTACACCACACTTTTTGGTGATCCGATCCTATCTAATTCGCCAATTCATGAAAGGCATGAATTAATCTATTACCATATGTATACAATACAGCAATTGGAGGTGTACAATACGTATCAGAATGTCCTGATTAGCATTTTGGTGAGTGGGTTGGGTATCGTCAATTATACTCTTTTTGTTTTAATTTAAATGACAAAATTTGATTCAACATGTTAATTAAGAAAGAAATGAAACTTTAAAACTAGCTTGTAATTTACTTTTAAAGCTTGTGATCATAAGTATGTCATAAAGATAAAATGAGAAGTTTCAAATTAAATTATCTTCGACAACAAAAATGTAGTATCATTCTTTTTAAAAATGAACTGTAACAAAAAATAGTCATATAAATTGGAACAATTGGAGTACCTCCTTCCTCGATTATAAAGGCCTGTCTCCACAAGAAACAGAATGTTTAGAAGGAAAAGAGTTTCTACTGTTTTCTTCTTGTTATGTAATGTGTTAGGTTTCTTTTTGCTTTATTTTAAAATGAACTTAAATGGGCCGCTATATGAGTTAATTTTTGTTCTTTTTTCCTCTAAACCTTGAAATCTCTCTCTTTTTATTTTTTATTGTTTGCTTTTTACTTTATGTCAAGGGGAACTTTCTGTTAACATTTCGGTTATGCGTAGAATAAAGCTACTTCTTTCTGTAAAGTTTTTTACTAGTACCTTACTCCACTGCCTCACTTTGATTGGGCTAAACTAGTCAAATGCAGTTAGAATCCATAAATATTACTACTATTGTACAAGCTAATACTTTGATCACTTTAATTGAATGGTATCTCCAACTCACTTATTTGGATAAGGAATGATCCTTAGCACTAATGAGACACATGAGCTATGGACCCATGTTTTGGCTTTCGTTGAACCTAAGCAACAAAGAAATTAAACACATAAAATTAGAAAGGAATTATAAGAACTCTTGTTTACCCCGAATTTGGATAATCAATTAAATTTGTTGGTGAGATATAGGATATGTGGTTATATCTTGAATTTGTTTGATAGAGGAAAGAAATATATGAATATGCTATAAAGAAGCAGCTAATAATTGGTGGTATGTTATGCACTTGTATGTTTGTTAATGTACGAGAGTTACTTGATTGAAGAAACATAAGAGATAAGCATAACAAATGTGGAACGAATCTGATATATGAGAGGGAGATTTTGTATATATTTTGCTATTACAAGAGTTCTTGGTATGAAGGAGCCAACCCTTTAAGAGGAGGACAATGCCCCTTATTTATAGTAGTGCCCCATGGGCTTCATACAACATGAATAATAAAATAATAATGAAAAAGCTCTGAGTTGGGTTAGGTTGGATTAGGTTGACCGTACGATCTGACACCCGTACGATTGGCAGTTGAACATGACAGGACGTTATCGACGCGTGGCAACCGCACGACGGATCTACCGGACCACCGGCCACGATCAAACGGGCTAACGGCCTCGACAAAACGGACCAATGGCAACGATCAACCCGGTCATGGGGGAACCGGACCAAACGACGCCCTCCCTTTGCTTCGGTCCAAACATTCCTCCGGTTCATAACGGGAGCCTTCATGTACGTTTCTTGTTCCTTTCCTCCTTTGGTCTTCGATCTCACCGTTTTAACATATATCCGATTTTTACCGTATACAGATAGTCCCCACACTCCCCGGATCGTAGATTTGTCGGAGTGACGGGGAGTGGATGAATCACGAAACTGGTGACTCCGTTTGCCCATTGTTATCTTTTCATTTTTGGCGGGAACAATTGTGCCACGTTCTTCTGCCGTTGGCCACGTGTCTCATCCCGGATGGTCCGCTCTGACAACCGCCGCACGCACGTCGTTTCAAGTCATTCCTCATTAATTATGGGGACACGTGGCGCTCCCCGGTTGGCTGGGAAATTGTAACCATCACAGCCCCATGCCTATATAAGGTCTTTTACTCCTCATTTGAACGTTTTACCTCTTCAACTATACTCTCTGCCTCAAGTTCTTTTTTGCCTTTTTACACATTCCACAAACTTCACTCATAATCATCTGTAAAACTCACATTTCTTGTTGATCTGCTGCTTGCACTACGTGAAAGGAAACGACACCGCCAATTTCTCCACTCGTCGTTTTTGTTTGAGTGTTGCTGCTTCTTATTCTGACATTTCTTGAACCATCTGTTCCCTCTCTCTTTTTTAACTTCCTTTCTGAATCCACTCGACTTCTTCTTTTCATACTTTGAAATGTCTGAAACCACTTCCCACGATATTCCCTCGGTTTCATCTCAAGGAACCGAGCCTGCATCTCCGGCTAAAGCAAAGAGCACCTTCGAGCCTACTGCCTCGGACATTATACCGGCCAAACCCAACTTCAACAAAGATCTTAACGTCGAAAAACCTTCTTCTGTATCCGATAGGGGGTATGATGTGAGGCGATACCCCTCATCCATTACTGAGGAGAAACTCGACATAGTCCGGGCTGACTGCGGGTGGGACGCCCGTCCGGTTCGGGTTTTTGCCCCCGGGCCAAGCGAATCGGTCACTGACCACCAGGAAGGTTTTTTGTATGTGTATACTTACCCTTTCACTCTCAAGCTCGACCCTCCGGTAGATCCGGTCATCCTGGACATGTGCCGGACCTATGACGTGACCTTGGCACAGATTGGTTCGATCGTTTGGAGGGTCGTAGCATGCCTCCGGTTGTTGGCCAACAATGCCGGGAAAGAGTTTACGCTGGCCCACTTGATAAGCTTATACTCCCCGAGGTTGTTCCGGGGTGGCATGATAAAGCTCGCAAAGTGTAGCCGGAATCCATTTTTCTCAAAAATGGACAAAGACAGAGACAAGGGCTGGTTGGAGCGATATGTCCGGGTGAGGACCGCAGACATCATTCCGGACAATTACATGCCCTTTCCGGAGAAGTGGAACAACAATCGTAAGTCTGAACCCTAAAGTAATTGCTTTTGTATGTTTCGTCAAATTTTGATCCCACTTTTCTCACAGTTTTTCTTATTTATATCAGCCAATGGATATATTCCTCCGGTCGTCTGAAACCTGAGTGAATGGGTCACTGCACTCCTTAGCCAACATGTCCACGACGACCGGACGTGGGGCCACCTGTCACGCGGCCGATGGGTCGCCCAGAACCACGGTAATACTTTGCTTTTGCCTGTGATCACTGCATCTTCTACTACATGTATTCAGTGTGTCTTTGATTTTCAGGTTTGCCTAAGGGCTCGGTGGATCCCAGACCGGAGACGGCAGCCGAACCCACAACTTCGGCACCCGAGTTTGATTCAGCAGGTGCATCTCGCATCCTTGCTGTTGCTGCTGCCAAAAGAAAAAGGCCCTCAGACAAAGGGCAGAAAGCGAAGAAAAGGACGAGGAGCGTCGTTAGGACTCTTCGGGACGAAGCAGAGCCCGAGCTTCTCGTCCGGAGTATCGGTGCGGCCCCTGCCGTGGCTCCCGTTCCGGAGGAGAATATCACCGCTTCACCACTTCCTTCAGCGGGTGAAAGACGTTTGGTCCCGGCGCTACCCACAGGTGCGGAAGAAGTTCTTCACCCGCCTTCTCTGAGGTCGATTGATTTTGTCGACATTTCCGGTGAGGCTTCCTCCGAAGAGACCCCTCTACAAAGGGCAAGTAGATCTGGGGGGCGGCTGCTGCCGAAGCTGATCAAAGAACAGAGCCAGTCCCCGAGAGCGAAGCTCCACCGGTCATTGGCCCGTTGCCCTATTATGAGACTGCTGCAACTACAGAGCCCCCTTTCATTGCTGAAGCGGTTGAGATTGCTCCAAGTTCTCCAACTCGGGCTCCGAGGCCTGATGAATTTGAGGATATGTTCTCGGGCACTCCTCCCGCTACCGGCGAAGCTGCAGGATTCGGGCATCTCCCGATCCCTCGGACCACGAGGACGGCCAGCCGGACCTCCGAATCTGGGGCCAGTGACAGCTTGGTGCGTATATTTCCGGCCCCTAGCGTGGAGCCGAGGAGAACAAAATCGGTTATGGTCACTGTCCCCGAGGACTGCAGCTTTCTTTCTCTCCCGGTGGGTGTGGCGAGCTATTTGAGGCCTCTTGTCTCGGATTCGGACAAGCGGAAGATGACCGGGGTATCTTGGCAGTGCCTCATTAACGAGGGTATGCATACGGGCAATCGGGTAAGAATTTTAGCCGTCCTTGCACAACTTCACTGAGAATTTTAGCCTTGTTTTGGTCAAGTTTTTAACTTGCTTCATTTGCAGAGTGTGGTGCTCGTCAACGAAGCCTTCATCCGCGCTCAGCAAGAGATGGACGATCTTAAGGGCCAACTGGATGCCCAGGGCTAGAAAACGGAGAAATATCTGCACCTTCTTCATGAGAAGGAGGAGGAGTTGAACCGAGCAGTCGCTCTTTTCAATCTCCGACCCGAGCTTGACGTAGCGAAGGCCGAAAACTGTCAGTTAAAGAGTGAGCTGGCCGCGATGGCCGAATACAATCGGAGTCTCGAAGCTGACAAGATCGGCCTTAGCCGAGACAATGCTCAAATTTCCTCGAGGCTTGGTGAGCTCGAAACCACCTTTTCCCAACTCCGGGGGGAACTGGATTTAGTGAAGTCGGATGCTGCGAGTTTGGCCGAGGGGAATCAGCTTCTCGAATCTGAGAGTGCCCGATACCAAGAGCGTGCGAGGGTGTGTTCGAGGAGAAGGCGGAGAAGAGGGCCCAGATGTGTGATGATCTGAAAAACGAGCTTAAGGAGACGGCCGATGCAAATGACACTCTCCAGGCCGAGCTTCAATCGGCCATCCAAATGCAGAATGTTCTTGGAGAGGCTCGGGATGCTCTAGCGGCGAAGTTAGCCCAGGCCGAGGCTGATTTGGACGAAGCTTTGAAGAGCGTTGAGGTCGCCGAGGCTCATGCTACCATTGCCGCTGAATACGAAAATGGAAGTCTCGGAGGATCACCCTTGAGCAAGCCGAGCACGGTTTTACGGATCTGCCGACCCTTATTCTCGAGGCTAAAAGAATTGAGGAAGAGGCAAAGGGTGCCCTTGGGACCGATTCTGATGACTCCGAGCGGACAGTGTCCAGCACTCCGGCTCCATCCATTCCAGATAGATTAGGGCCTGCACTTAGCCTTTTATTATTTTTTGCCGTTGTAGGAGCTTCCAATGTAAAAAATCCTTTGTATAAATAGAACATGTGTTTTCCTTGACTCTTCACTTTGTTTGAATGTTTGTTGTGATTTTCTGACCGAATTGCCGGTCTGCTTTAAAGAATCATTATTTCTGGCTATGCCTGAATATCAGCTTCTTACTTCATCCGGTACATTTTATCCGAGAATTTTATTGAGCTTTTGCCCGTGGGACTTATCTTATGCTTTGTGAATTCGGACGTCTTCGAATCACGTCAGGCATTTTTTAGAGTCGGATTTTTTTTTGTGGCTATTTTTACCATTTAGGGCCGGTATTTTTCGGACACCTGAATCTCAGCCTTAGCTGGATTTTGATGTAAAAGTCCCTGTTTGTAGAGTTAAAAATTTTGGCTCGGTTCACTATGACCTTGTTGCCTTTGTCGAATTTCGATCGTAGAGCCCGGTATCAGGTATATGAATGAAGTAGTGTCGAAATACGACAGTAATCCTCGGGGTAAAGTGCTTTACTAGTGAGACATTTCGAGAATATTATCCAAAATTTCAATAATTTTTGCATTGCAAGTATTTATATACATGAGAACAAACTTTTTCCTCCTGCCTTTGCCGTAGCAAGTACTAAATGGACACGATTCATTCTGATCGTTTGGTCCTTACATCGGAACCTAATGCAGAAGGTCCGGTTCTTTGTTTTGCCGTAGCAAATATTGCGTGGACACGATTCATTTTGATCGTTTGGTCCTTACATCGGAACCTAACATTTTTTGTCCGGTGTTGTTTGTTGAGGGCGGCCTCCGGTTTCGGCTAACCGGGGCAAACTCCGGAGTGGGTGTGATAGTCCCCTAGCTCTTAGCCGAGCTGCAAGATTAGGTGAGTGCTATTAAGCCCCCATTCGTTGGGTGTGATCCCGAGAATCCGGACGTTTGTCCTTTATCTTTGTCAAGTAACACGTTGTACTTATTGCCTCATTAAAAACCTTGTCGGAAAACCCATTTTGGGACAAAACCGCACTAAAGAAAAGAGTGCAACACGTGTTTTCAGATTTAGATTCTTTTCTTTGCCCGGTATTCAGTTTCCTGCAAAAAGGAAGGGTCAAAATAGAAAAACATGGGGAGTTCATACCTCAATAGTAGTATCTTTTCAGATGAGCCACATTCCAATTATTGTGCAACCGTTGCCCGTCCATGGACTCCAGCTGGTATGATCCTTTACCCATTACCTCGGTTATCTTATACGGTCTTTCCCAGTTCAGACCAAGTTTTCCTTCGTTGGGATTCTTGGTGTTCAAGGTAACTTTTCGGAGCACCAAGTCCCCAACTTAAAAATGACGAAAATTGGCTCTCCGATTGTAGTACCTTTCCACCCTCTGTTTCTGGGCTGCAATACGGACCAACGCGTTTTCGCGAAGTTCATCTGTGAGGTCGAGTCTTACGGCCATGGCCTCCTCGTTTGACTCCTCGGTCGTATATCAGAATCGGAGGGTCAGTTCACCAACTTCTACGGGAATAAGGGCTTCAGCCCCGTAGACCAACGAGAAAGGAGTCTCCTCTGTGCTTGATTTCGATATGGTTCTGTAAGCCCATAATACCTCCGGTAATATTTCTCTCCAATGATGCTTTGATGCTTCAAGTCTTTTTCTCAGGTTTTGGATTATTGTCTTGTTCGTGGATTCCGCCTGTCCGTTTACACACGGGTGATACAGAGTTGATACAATTTTCTTGATATTCAACCCTTCGAGGAATTTGTTGACTTTTCCACCCACGAACTGGGGCCCGTTATCACAAGTTATCTCAGCGGGGATTCTAAAACGACAGATGATGTGATCCCATATGAAGTCAATGACTTCCTTTTCTCTGATTTTTTCAAAGGCCTGCGCTTCAACCCATTTGGAAAAAAAATCAGTCATAAACAGAATAAAACGGGCTTTACCTGGAGCCCATGGTAATGGACCGACAATGTCCATTCCCCACTTCATAAAAGGCCAGGGTGACACCACCGAATGCAACAACTCCCCGGGCTGATGGATCATCGGAGCATGTCTCTGACACCCGTTACACTTTCGGACGAAATTCTTTGAGTCTTCCTCCATCTGGTTCCAATAATAACCGGCCCTGATAATCTTTCGGACCAGAGCGTCAGCACCGGAGTGATTGCTGCAGGTTCCTTCCTGCACCTCCCTCATCACATACTCTGCTTCTCCGGGACCCAAACATTTGGCCAGGGGCCCGAAGAAAGACCGTCGGTACAATTGGCCGTCTACTAAGCAAAAACGCGCAGCTTTGGTTCTTAATGACCGTGATTCCTTTGGGTCATTCGGGAGCTTCCCATCATGCAAGTAGTCGATATACTTATTGCGCCAATACCAAGTTAAACCCATTATGTTTATTTCGGCATGCCCATTTTCTATCGCCGTGTTCAACAAGTGCACCGTAGTCCCGGGGTTGATTTCTTCCCCTTCGACCGAGGAGCCCAAATTTACCAATGCATCTGCTTCGCTGTTCTGCTCCCTAGGTATGTGCTGCATGGTCCATTCTTTAAATCGATGTAGTATCACTTGAATATTTTCAAGATACCTCTGCATCTGTTCGTCCTTGACCTCGAAGACGCCATTCACCTGGTTTACGACCAAGAGCGAATCACACTTTGCTTCTATTTTTTCGGCCCCCATACTTCGGGCCAATTCAAATCCTGCAATCATAGCCTCATACTCGGCCTCATTGTTAGTCAATTTAGCAGTTCTAATAGACTATCAAACGGCGTCCCCAGCCGGGGTTCTAAGGACGATTCCTAGCCCGGAACCCTTAAGGTTTGAGGCCCCGTCCGTATGTAACGACCAAATGTCCGAGGCTTTCCCCGAGGTTAGCAGAATTTCCTACTCAACCTCGGGGACCATAGCCGGGGTAAAGTCTGCCACAAAATCGGCCAAGATCTGGGACTTGATGGTCGTTCGGGGTTTGTACTCGATATCATACCCGCTAATTTCTACAGCCCATTTAGTTAGTCTACCCGATAATTATGGTTTTTGCATGATGTTTTTCAGGGGGTAAGTAGTTACTACACATATTGGATGGCATTAAATAGGGCTTGAGCTTTCTAGAAGCACTTACCAGTGCCAATGCCAATGCCAATTTTTTCAAATGGGGATAACGGGTCTCCGCATACCCCAAAGTTCTACTTACATAATAGATAGGGAATTGCGTACCTGATTCTTCTCGGACCAAAACGCCACTTACCGCTACCTCGGAGACAGCGATATAGAGAAAAAGTTGTTCGTCCGCTTTTGGTGTGTGTAACAACGGTGGGCTGGACAAGTATCTTTTCAACTCTTGCAAAGCTCTTTGGCACTCCGGCGTCCAAACGAAGTCGTTCTTCTTCCTTAGTAAGGAGAAGAAATGATGACTCTTGTCTAAGGACCTCGATATGAAGCGACTCAACGTCGCTATCCTTCCGGTTAGCCTCTGTACCCCTTTGACGTTATTCACCACCTCGATATCCTCGATGGCCTTGATCTTGTCCGGGTTGATTTCGATCCCCCGATTTGACACTATAAAACCCAAAAATTTGCCGAACCTTACCCCGAAGGAGCGTTTTTCCGGGTTGAGCTTCATGTTATACTTGCGGAGCACGTCGAAGGTTTTCTGCAAATGTTTTAAATGGTCCTTTGTTTCCAAGGACTTGACTACCATGTCGTCAATATGAACTTCTATTGTTTTTCCTATTTGTTCTTCGAACATCTCATTAACTAGGCGTTGATAAGTTGCATCGGAATTTTTTAATCCAAAAGGCATGACATTGTAACAGTAAGTCTCATACCGGGTAATGAAGGATGTTTTCTCTTGATCCTCCGGGTGCATCCGAATTTGGTTATACCCGGAGTAAGCATTGAGAAAACTTAGAATCTCATGCTCGGTCGTTGCATCGATCATTCTGTCGATGTGAGGAAACGAAAATGAATCCTTCGGGCATGCTTTATTTAAATCCTTGTAATCAACACACATTCGAAATTTATTACCTTTCTTGGGCATCACTACCACGTTAGCTAGCCAATCCGGGTACTTTACCTCCCAGATAGAACCTATTTTTAAAAGCTTTGTTACCTCGTCTTTTATGAAGGCGTGTTTTGCTTCCGCCATGGGCCTTCTCTTCTGCTTCACCGGGGGAAACTTCCCGTCCAAGATAAGCTTGTGAGCTGCTACTTCTGGTGATATACCTGTCATATCTATATGGGATCATGCGAAACAATCTGCGTTAGCTCGAAGAAATTCGATTAACTTGTTCCTGAGCTCCGGGGTTAACCCCGTGCCCAGGTATACCTTTCTGTCCGGTAAGTACTCGAACAAGATGATCTGTTCCAGCTCCTCGATAGTCGACTTGGTTGCATTTGAGTCATCCGGTATGACAAATGATCTGGGTACATCGAAATCACCATCTTCATACCCCGGATCCGACTCGATGTACTTTGATTGCTATTTGGTGTCCGCTTTTCCAGTTAGATCTTCTTCCTTGTGAACCGATTCTTTAGGCCGAGGCGTCGCTTCCTCGACCGCGAACATCTCCCTTGCAGCGGGTTGTTCACCTCGGATGGTTTTTATCTCTTCCGGGGTTAGGAATTTTAGCAGCTGATGCAATGTTGAGGACACGGCCCTCATGCTATGTATCTAAGGTCTACCCAGCAATGCATTATACTTCATGTCCCCTTCAATTACATAGAACACCGTTTGCTGGATAGTGCCATCGATGTTCACAGGCAATGAGATCTCCCCCTTTGTAGTTTCGCTCACCATGTTGAACCCGATGAGTACCCGGGATACCGGTACGATCTGATCGAGCAGCCCTAGCTGTTCGACCACTCTCCACCGGATGATGTTGGCCGAGCTACCTAGGTCAATCAAAATACGTTTAACCTTAGATTTAAAGATAAGTACAGAAATTACCAATGCATCATTGTGCAATTGAATGATGCCCTCTGCGTCCTCGTTGCTGAAAGAGATAGAACCCTCGGGTAAATGATCCCGGCTGCGCTTTTCGCGAACCACAGAAACCATGGCCCATTTCATCACCGGTCCCCGAGGGGCATCGATACCCCTGACTATCATGTTGATTATATGCTGAGGTTCTACTGGCTCGGCCCTTCGATGAGCCTCCCTTTCCTTGTAGTGACTTTTGGCTCGTTCACTCAGCAGTTCTCAGAGATGACCATTCTTCGGTAACCGGGCTACCTCCTCTCTCAGCTGGCGACAATCATCGGTTATGTGACCATGGGTTCCATGGTATTCACACACCATGCTCGGGTCCCGTTGGCCCGGATCCGACCTTAGAGGTCTCGGCCATCTTACATCCGGGACACGACCAATGGCCGAGATGAGGCCCGAGGTACTGGCGTTGAAGTTGTACTCCGATATCTTTGGTGAGTCCTTTTTGTCGGCAGAGCTTCCGGAATCGCTCCTGAATGAGAGATCCTGACTGTTCGACGGGCGCTCAACCCGTTTATTACCCCGACCGGAGAAACGGCTTGGAATAACCCTCAATTTCTCAGGCCTAAAGCTTTGCTTCTCCGAATGGGAGTATGGTCGATACCTTTCCCTCGACGATTCAGCCTTCGTTTCGTAACCCTTCCTTGGCCTCTCAAAACTTTTGTTCACATTTATTAGCCCCGGGGGAAGCTCGAATTGATCATCCTCCACCCGAATCTTCGACTCGTATCGGTTATGGACATCAGCCCATGTCACAACCTCGTACTCCAGCAAACTTTCCTTTAATTTGAACGAAGCTGTTGAGCTCTGAACATTGAGCCCTTTAGTGAAAGCTTGTGCCGCCCATTCTTCTGGAACCGGAGGGAGTTCCATCCGTTCCCTTTGGAATCGGTTGACGAATTCACGCAGTAACTCGTCGTCTCTTTGGGTTACACGGAAAATGTCAGTCTTACAGGCCTGCACCTTTTTGGCACCGGCGTGAACTTTGATGAAGGCATCGGCGAACATTTCGAAAGAGGTGATCGAATGTTTGGGCAGATGGTCGTACCATGTCAATGCTCCTTTTGACAAAGTTTCGCCTAACTTTTTCAGCAATACCGATTCTATTTCGTCCTCCTCCATATCGTTTCCTTTTATGGCGCATGTGTGTGAGGTCACGTGTTCGTGTGGGTCCGTTGTGCCGTCATATTTCTGGATATCCGGCATTTTAAACCTCTTCGGGATTAATTTCGGGGTTGCGCTCAAAGAAAAAAGCCTTTGGATGTACCTCTTCGAATCCGGCCCCTTCAGTAAAGGTGGAGCCCCCGGGATTTGATCCACCCGAGAGTTGTATGTTTCGACCCTCTTTTTGGTCGAGTCTACCCGCTTTGCCAAAGTTTCGAGCATTTTTAGAACCTCAGTGGAGGAGCCAGCTCCGGATCCGTTGCTCTCAATAACCCGTGCCTCATCCCTTCTGGGTTCAGCAACACCGCTCGTCTTCTCTGGGGTCGTTGTATCCCCTCGAGTTTGCAACTGAGCAATTGCGATCCCTTGTTCGGCAATCGCTGCTCTCTGTTCCTGCAACATTTCAAAGATTAAACGTACGTCAATATTGTCATTAGGTGTACCCGGTTCTTTCCGGCCCTGTGCCCGGGACAAAGTAACAGAATTGTGGGTATTTAGAGGATCAGTGGCCGGTAAGGTGGCATTCTCCTGGTCCACGGTGTTTTGACGGTTGAGGCCCTCCCTCGAATTAATGGGGTTAGGGTCAGCAGGGTTTGGCAATCCTCGTGGCCCGCTGCCTTCATTTTCGGCCACGATCTCGTTGTTGTTGACGTGACCAGATTGCCCACTGTCAGCCATTTAGTCCGTTTTTTCAGAGACGAACAGAAGGTGTTTTTTGATTTAGATGGGTAAGGTAGAGATCAAGATCAAAGACCACTATTATCCTAGCCCCACGGTGGGCGCCAAACTGTTTACCCCGAATTTGGATAATCAATTAAATTTGTTGGTGAGGTATAGGATATGTGGTTATATCTTGAATTTGTTTGATAGAGGAAAGAAATATATGAATATGCTATAAAGAAGCAGCTAATAATTGGTGGTCTGTTATGCACTTGTATGTTTGTTAATGTACGAGTGTTACTTGATTGAAGAAACGTAAGAGATAAGCACAACAAATGTGGAACGAATATGATATATAAGAGGGAGATTTTGTATATATTTTGCTATTACAAGAGTTCTTGGTATGAAGGAGCCAACCCTTTAAGAGGAGGACAATGCCTCTTATTTATAGTAGTGCCCCATGGGCTTCATACAACATGAATAATAAAATAATAATGAAAAAGCTCTGAGTTGGGTTAGGTTGGATTAGGTTGATCGTACGATCTAACACCCGTACGATTGGCAGTTGAACATAACAGGACGTTATCGACGCGTGGCAACCGCACGACGGATGTACTGGACCACCGGCCACGATCAAACGGGCTAACGGCCTCGACAAAACGGATCAATGGCAACGATCAACCCGGTCATGGGGGAACCGGACCAAACGACGCCCTCCCTTTGCTTCGGTCCAAACATTCCTCCGGTTCAGAACGGGAGCCTTCATGTACGTTTCTTGTTCCTTTCCTCCTTCGGTCTTCGATCTCACCGGTTTAACATATATCCAATTTTTAACGTATACAACTCTCTTATGGATAATCCCTCTATATCAACTAGTAGCATTATGTGGGAACTTTTTTCAATTTTATGCTTTCAATTTGATCATCATTCATGAAGCTCACTTGGTTATTTTTCATCTCCTATAAATGAATTTCTTTATTGGAATAGATATCTCCATTGCGCGAGCAAATTACATGTAATATCTACAATTAGTAAAGAGAAGCCAGAGAGAGAGAATCATTAGGGGCCTTACTTTTGACAGACACTTATTTCATTACATATTTTATTTACCATTACAAAACATTAGGGATTAGAGGAGTACCTTTTACAGTAAATATTTTAATCATGGAAAAAAAGATACAAGTTGTACAGAATCTACACAGAACCTTGGAGGGAACTTATACCAATGAAATGAATTATACTTGGTTATCGTTTATTTCACATTTCAAATCGTTAACACAAAATTGTTAGTACTATTTTAAAGTTATAGATTGAATGTGTCAAGTACTTTCTACATAGCACTAGCTAGCGTCAACTTTTGATAATATAATTTTGTTATCTCATTCCATATCGCTTCCTTTCTTTTTTACTTCTCAATTAGTTTATTCTAATATTTTGGTTTTCTTTTCTTTGAAAATCGAAACTCATGGAGTCATCTTGCCACGTCTACATTAAAAGCCTGTTATAGTCTTATAGAGAAATTTTTGTTAACATTTTGGTTGAGAAGTGTAGGTATCATTTGGTTTCAAGGCAGGTTAGGCAGGATTGTGTAATATAGGGAATAGCAATGTAAGGATTAATAATTCAAGAGATTGTATAACGCATTATTTTTTTTTCTTTATAAAATCAACCGACCATTCTTTATTTCATAGAAAAGGAAATTACATTTGAAGAAGAGGGGGACATGATGCCTAACTCTTCCTAATCTTCGCAACTTGATAGATTAAGCTTTCGACACTATAAAAGAAAACAACAAAACTGCACAACTAATTACACGTAGTCAAGGTGGATCAAATGAAATTTCTGAAGCTTTCCTTTTTCTGATTCTAAAAGATGTCATTTCCAGCCTGTCCGGTTGCATCAATCCTCGGATTTGTCTTGACAATCCTGAGAAGTCCGTGAAGATTAGATTCTGTTTGTGAACATGACTCAGGGCAGCTAACTTATCCGCAATTTTATTACCTTCTCTATAGCAACATAATGTTTAACAATCACTCCCTTCTCATCACCATTGCCTTCGTTCTGTCCACAATTTGCATAAATCTCCAATGAATTATTTCTTGTTGAATGTATAGATTGATACAACAATAACATACCTAATGTAATTTCACAAGTGGGTTTGGGGAGGGTAAGATATACGCAGACCCTACCGCTACCCTTTACGCGGTAGAGAGACTATTTTCGATAGACACTCTGCTACCTACTAGATCTACTATAATTCTCAACCTTCATACCTTCCTAAAGAAATGTTAGATTGATATAGTACATATTAGTTTATAATGTATAATCTAAAATATCTATTTACTCTTTCCTTTTTAAGCAAAATACTTCTTTTCTTATTTTTGTGAGGGTCAATTTTGTCATTTAAGCATTTTTAAATCCATGTATTATTAATATTCAACATTATTATTTCATATTCTTTCTCGCACAACATAATATATAAATTTTTGCATATCTATATATGTGTTATTTATGAGAAAAACAAAAAGGATCAACCAAACATTATTAGTTAATGCTATGTCTCCTAAAATTCGGACCAAATCTTATATAAATTTATGCTGATTTATGTGGTGATATTAGCTCTTCTAAAGCCCAAACCAAATGACCCCTTAATCCTAACAACTAGTACTTGATAAATCATACTTTACTGAAATGATTTTTTTTTTAACCAAAAAAGAAAAGAAAAGAAACATTTCTGCTTTCATTATTCCCCCTTTTATCAGTTTATGTACTGACTCGACGCTTTCACTTTCCAATTATGGTATGTTTAGTTAGTTAATCTTTCCACATGGCAAGCTTTCATGCAATTTAGTCATTTCTCATTGGTTGTCCACCTCCTTCCTTCGGAGCTAAGAAATTGCTAGTATAACAATTTGTTCATTCAGACCCCCCTAGAAAAAGATCATGTTTGACTGGAATTAGATTGTATAAATAAACAAAACGCAGTTATTTTTATAATGTATAAATTAAAATTTCATTAACGTAAGAGAAATAGAAAGGTATATGTTCAAAATCCTAAATACTGCTATGATTTTTAAATTTCTCATCATAATTTTTTACTTCACCACGGCTTAAGCAAACACTATAGCTGCTAAATAGAATTTGGGCTACTGAAATCGACTATATTTATAGCCTTTAAAATAGAAAATAAAGATACTAATGAGCTAACTGATTCGAGTACATAGTTGGTTTAATAAATCAACCTCGTACGTAAAGTTTAACTAATTTTTAACTAGTAGTTGTGTTCCTTCTTTGTGTTCCCCTACCTATATTTCTTCTCATGATAATGATTTTTGGAAGATCGAGAATAGATTGTACGTGACATAATCAATTACAGCAATTAATTAATAGGACGTAATTAGTTTTTTAATACAAGTTAATCACTGAATTCGAACTTGTGAAAACGTACTTAGGTTTTGTGACCTTAGCCAACAAAAAATTGGGTGGACTGCCCTTCATATGGATTGACTGGTCTTTAATTTTTGTCTCTACTTCTTATTTAATGAAAATTTGTAGGCCAAAGTACTCTTATTCGCGGGTCTATGAAATTAGAGATTCTGGGTTCGAACCCCAGCAGAATAAAAGAAAAATAATTTCGTAAGGCAGGATTTTCATAGAAACTATGCCTATTCAAGACAAAGTTATGCCTCATGGTAGAATTTTTTGGTATCCTACAGAACTATGCCTTAAGGCATAGTTTCTAAGTAGATAGAATCCGCGACTTTTCTAGCACAAAAAAAAAAGTTGAACCAAACTAGTACCAAAAAAAAAAAAAAACACATTAGTAGGTTTCACGCACGAATTCAGGAGGCCTAACATCTAAAAGTGTCAGGAAAATTAACCTTTCACGCACAGAAACTGTGCGCGAAAGGCTTTTATCCTTTCACGCAGTAATTTCGTGCGTGAAAAGGCCTCCCTCCCCCAACACCTTGATTTGACAATGCATTATTTGACCGTTTTAACACGACTTGTATTGCGCACCATTTTAATGCGCAATGTAACACCACGCATGACAATTTCAGGAATCTATGACACATAAAGCCTTGATTTGACAATACGTTGCTGCATTATTTGACCGTTTTAACACGACTTGTATTGCGCACCATTTTAATGCGCAATCTAAGTATTGATTTGACAGCACACCACGCATGACAATTTTAGGAATCTATGACACATAAAGCCTTGATTTGACAATAGCCGACGACGGGACATGGATGCCAAAGCCCTTCAAAAATATGGAGCATTATAGAAAAAAAAGTGAGCATCACCAAATGACCGAGTATGACCCAATTCAACATGTGTATGAAGTTAGGACGGGTTATCGCAACGGTAAAGGTGGAAACGTGCATACCATTTATGAGGCAACAAGAACATGCACTTGCGGTAAGTGGCAAACGTACCACATGCCGTGTTCTCATGCTGTCAAGTGCTTCGAGAGAATGAGAAAAACGGTAACAAGTTATGTGGCGAGGGAATACAAGGTCCACAGTTACCTTAGAGCATATTCCGGCCAATGCCACCCACTTGGTAATGAAGCTTATTGGCCAAACGAGCCGTTTTCGATAGTTGCTAACAAGGATTACATCAGAAAATTGGGCATTAACTCACGGAGTCGTAGACCCAATCAAATGGATGTTAGTGAAAGAACTTATTCTCGCAAGTGCTCTACATGTAAGCAATATGGCCATGACAAGCGTTCGTGTGGGCAACAAGGCCGTTGTAGTACAAGCATGTCTCGAAGCAATAGAGCCTCTAGAACTTGAAGATTGTATTATTATTGTATTGCTTTGAATTAGTATTGCAATTAAATGGAATGAATTATTTTTTAATTAGTATAAACCTCTCATATTGGATGAATTATTATTAAATCAAATATTTATATTTGTACATTCAAATATAATAAAACACTTAAATCAAAACCCTATAAATATGACAAGTTTCAAAACTTACTTCGGGGCCTTTAGAACCCCTAAAACGACGATCCAAACGTTTAGGTGGACTTGATGTAATGAGACGACATTATTGTACGCAAAAAAATATATTAAGTTTTATATAAAATATTGATATTTTGGGGTTTTGAAACATGACTAATCTTTGCCCAAAGTATGGGAAAAAATGTGATTTGAAAGGTAACACCAAAAAAAAAAAAAAAAAAAAACAGAAGAGCCTTAACGCACGAATTTCGTGCGTGAAACCTACTAATGTGTTTTTTTTTGTACTAGTTTGGTTCAACTTTTTTTTTGGTGCTAGAAAAGTCGCGGATTCTAAGTAGATACATAGAAAACTTACAACAAACTATGCCTTAAGGCATAGTTCTGTAGGATAACTTAATTTCTACAGAATTATGTATGACAAGGCATGGTTTCTATGTAACTATGACAAGGCATGGTTACTATGTAACTTAGTTTTTATAGTTACATAGAAACGATGCCTTGTCCGGTATAGTTCTATAGAAATTAAGTTATGTAGAAACTATGCTGGAAAAGGCATACTACAGAACTATGCCTTAAGGCATAACTTTTGCCCGAAGAGACATAGTTTCTATGAAAACATTGTCTTGCAAATTTATTTATTTTTACTCTGTTGGGGTTCGAACCCAGAATATCAGGGGTACTTTCGGCCACCTTTTTATTACTTAAAGTGCCGAATGGAAAAAATTAAAGACCAAAAAGTTGAGGGGAAAAAAATTAAAGACCACCCGAAATAGGGCATTTGTGCGAATGACTCCTTAGTCAATAGCTACCAGACCTTCCTTATCGGGTACAATTAGTATATGTGATACAGATGCTATAACACAATGAATTTTGATTTTTTTTAATTTTTTTTATGTACACCTGAAGGTGCTGAGGAGTTTGGCATAGACTCCTACCATGTAAATTAAAAATCAAAACATAAATATATGAAGGAGGGGGACATGGCACATTACCTCCTTTAGACCTATATAAGGATTTGACATGCCAAATCCTGAGCAAAACAAGAGCTTGCAAAATACATCCTCTCTTTTGGTTAAACATTCATGTAGGTTAGGTCCTATGATTAGAGTAATAAAATTACATTATATACCAACATACTACTATGGGAATTACCTTCCTAGATCATGGAGGGATGATAATTCATCAGACGGAATGAGTGGTGAGGGGATTTTTTTTAGCATGCCCAATCCTGAAGCTAGGCATGCCCATGGTGTCCATCCTGCTTGGTCCAATAGCTTGGTTAGGCATATCCCGAAGCCTATTATACGTAATAAGCCTCTGGTTTTGGTTGAAAGCTGCCCCATTCTTGGCTAATGCATCAACGACCTGATTAGCTTCCTTGAAGTAGTGTTGAATAATCATCTGCTTGAATTTCATACACTTCCTTATCTTGTAAATTTTTTCAAATAGGCTCTACGGTGTTGTAGCTATCCCTTTCAAGAGGTTGACTACAAACATGGAATCAAGTTCCAAAATAATCTTATCCTTGTTATTTTGCATGTACCATTGTATAGCAAAATCTACAGCCTCTACTTCAGCACTATTGTTAGTGCAGAATTGGAGAAATTTGGAAAATGCCATGATTATCTCTCCATTTCTGTTTCTAACAACCCCACTGTTAGAGGCTACGCGTCCACCAAACAAAGTATATAGAGAGACCTGGTTGCTACCAGTTCTCTCAGACAGTGCAGTAAGAGAATAACACAAGATCTTTTATGTGGAAAACTTCTTGATTAAGGGATTAAAAACCACGATCTACCCTAGTAGGATTTCAACTTCACTAACCGAGCAACTTCAGGTTGCAACTCCATCATAAGCTAGGAATTAACTCCCATAATTCCTCACCCTTACAATAACGTTTATGCAACCTAGGAACTAACTCCTATAGTCCCTCAACCTTTACTATACTCTGATTGCAAACACCTCCACTTGACTAACTCTATCCAAGGAAACTAATACACCTAGACTCACTCTAGCCTAGTGTACCACTCAAAGGCACCTTTTGAGAATTCAACCCGTGATTAACTCTAGCCACCCACATACTAATACACTTGGACTAAATCTAGCCTAGTGTACCATTCAAGAGCTTGTGGAAGAAACCTTGAGACTTTAAGACATCTACACACAACTTCCTTTAAAGAGAAAAGTAGGTTTACATTTTTAGCACAAAAGAATAAAGACTCAACAACCTAAGGACCTAAAGCATCTTCAGTTCTGGATTTGGTCCTTTGGCTTGTTGAGACTTTGTTCTTGGGGAACACCTTGAGAAGTGGAGACTTGCACTTAGGATGGAGCAATTTGATTTGTGCAAGAATGCTTCTTCATTTGAGCATGGTGTTGTATATGTAGAGGGAAAGGGAAAGGGGTGAGAAGGTGACAGCCCATACTGGTCCTCTGCTGCTGTATGGTTGCTGCACTGCTACAGTGTCGGCAGCTTTACAGTTGTAGAGTTGACTTTTCAACTCTCCAGGGACCTGGTCTCTCATCTGGAGAAACCTGGTCCCTCATCTGTTCTTGAACGGGCTGCAACAGCTCTGCTGCTACACTGCCGTAATGTCAGTCTCTTTACAGTTGTACAGTTGACCAAGCAATAGCTGGGGACCTGATCTCATCTGGTCCCTCTGAAAACATATTTGGTCCTTTATATATGAACATATCCTGCAGCTTTTGTAATGAAACTGATTGCATCTGTTTTTTCAAGAAGCATGTCAACATAGCAGCACATGAGATATCTGGTTCCTTAGGGTTTGTCAAATTATCAAAACATAAGGTATCATAACTCATCAATTTTCCCCTTTTAGATGATGACAAAGAAACATACTTTGTATTCTCCTTGAGGACCAAATTTCTCACTTATTCCCCCTGAAGCTCAGACCGCCTTCTCACTTGTTCCCTCTGAAGCTCAGACCGCAAGACGCATAGTTGTTTTCTGGTTCCCTGAGTAAGGTTTGTCAAATCATCAAAATATATCATAACATAACGCATCAATTTGTCCCTTTTTGATGATGACAAACATATACTTGATATTCCCCCTGAAAACCAAATCCTACTTGTTCCCCTTGCGAATCGGACCTTCACTTGCCCGGCTTACATACCCCTTTTCACCTTTCCTCCATTCTACATGTCTCTCCCACATATATCAATTTGTTCCTTGAGACTGTGAGATGCACGGAGAGAACACATTGAAGACCGGGTCCCTCTCTGGTTCTGCACAATTTGACAATCATCAAAACATAGAGTGTGTCACAATCATTTTCCCTCTTTTTGATAATAACAAACTCGTAGACGATGTTCCCCATGAGAGCCAGATCCCGTTTGTTGGTAGTAGCAATCAACTATCAATTTCCCTTTGAGTACAGATCTATCTCCTAACAACATGTTTGTAGCAGAAACCAACTATCAATCTTATTCAGATCTATCTCGTAACAACATGTTAGTAGCAGTAATTCCCCACCCGGAATGCTTCCCTCTTTTGGCATCATCGAAGACCGGGTCTCTCTTTCTAGTTCTTCCAAGTTTGACAATCATCAAAACATATCAATCATTTTCCCCCTTTTTGATGACAAACTTTGAGTCGCTGTTTGCACATTCTTCCACTCTCTTCCCTTTTTCCCCTTTATTTTCTTCCCCCTTTTGGAATCATCGAAAAGAGGAAAGCATAGCTAATCACTGAGGGAACTTGTGGAAGGTCAACTAGTTGACACGCCCAGCTCCAAGCTATTTCTTTCAAGACGCTCTCTGCTTAGTGCCTTGGTGAAGATATCTGCTACCTGGTCTTTTGTCTTGCAGAATCAGCTTTCAGCAAATAGAGTGATAGAGGGACCAAGTTTCTTCATGTTTGGTCTATCATTGACATCTTCAGAGGCCTGACGTCCACTTCTTTGTTGCAGTAAAGAAGTGTTTCACTAACACTTCTTTGTCCAGCCTCAAGGGTGCTTGATACAACATCAGTTGTTCAGCTTCGAGTGGGATAATGGAGGGGCCAGGTTCCTTTGGGCCTTTTGGAGATTCTGCTGCATATGGACCGGGTTTCTTTGCGCCTTTTGGAGATTCTGCTGCATCTTCTTCATTTCTCTGCTTGACCTGAATTTTGGTAGGCCTTGAGTGAGAGGAAATCATCCACTTTTTCAGTTTTATGCTTTGAGCAGTCACTATTAAAAAAATATTTTTTTTGACTGCCACCTCTCAGTCCAGCCTTCTTCCCTTTTCGGGGACTAGGTCGCTCAACTCTTGCTTTTTTATTAATCCTTGGACCTGCCACAGAGCCAGCCTCACAACTCTTCTTGGGAACATAAGCGCCATCACAAATGATGTCCCACAGCTTTAGATCCTCAGCCATGACAGAGTTATGCCTTCTTTCCTTCCACCATCCACAATATTCTTCTATTGGATCTTGGTGGTCTTGTGATAGATTCTCTTTTCTCTCGGTTTGATGAACTAGCCATGATGAAGGTCTTTTCTAGATGTTAACCAAAGAACCCGCTCTGATACCAATTATTAGAGGCTACGCGTCCACCAAACAAAGTATATAGAGAGACCTGGTTGCTACCAGTTCTCTCAGACAGTGCAATAAGAGAATAACACAAGATTTTTTACATGGAAAACTCCTTGCTTAAGGGATTAAAAACCACGACCTAACCCAGTAGGATTTCAACTTCACTAACCGAGCAACTTGAGGTTACAACTCCATCGTTAGCTAGGAATTAACTCTCATAATCCCTCACCCTTACAATAATGTTTATGCAACCTAGGAACTAACTCTCATTGTCCCTCAACCTTTGCAATACTCCGATTGCAAGCACCCCCACTTGACTAACTCTAGCCAAGGAAACTAACACACCTAGACTCACTCTAGCCTACTGTACCACTCAAAGGCACTCTTTGAGAATTCAACCCGTGACTAACTCTAGCCACCCACATACTAATACACTTGGACTAAATCTAGCCTAGTGTACCACTCAAGAGCTTGTGGAAGCAACCTTGAGACTTTAAGACATCTACACATAACTTTCTTTAAAGAGAAGAGTAGGTTTACAGTTTTAGCACAAAAGAATAAAGACTCAACACCTAAGGACCTAAAGCATCTTCAGTTCTGGATCTGGCTTATTGAGGCTTTGTTCTTGGGAAACACCTTGAGAAGTGGAGACTTGCACTTAGGATGGAGCAATTTGATTTGTGCAAGAATGCTTCTTCATTTGAGCATGGTGTTGTATATGTAGAGGGAAAGGGGTGAGAAGGTGACAGCCCATACTGGTCCTCTGCTGCTGTATTGCTGTTGCACTGCTACAGTGTCGGCAGCTTTACAGTTGTAGAGTTACACTGCTGCAATGTTAATCTCTTTACAGTTGTACAGTTGACCAAGCAATAGCTAGGGACCTGATCTCATCTGGTCCCTCTGAATCTATATTTGGTCCTTCATATATGAACATATCCTGCTGGGAACCTGATCTGGTCCCTTTGAAAACATATTTGGTCCTTCATCTATGAACATATCCTACAGCTTGTGTAGTGAGATTGATTGCATCTGTTTCTTCAAGGAGCATATCAACATAGCAGCACATGAGATATCTCGTTCCTTAGGGTTCCTTAGGGTTTGTCAAACCTTCAAACATAAGGTATCATAACTCATCACCCACCAATACCAACTATATTCATCCTGTTATTTCTGCTACCATCAGTATTTATCTTGATTCAATCATCTTCTGGTTTTTCCCATATGACCATTTGGCTAGTGATTCTAGTTCTAAGAGTTTCCACCTCTCTGCAAAAATTTTTCCAGTCCTAGGTGTGATCAATGTGTATCCCTTTCTTTCCCATAACAACTTGACTATGAAAGATGATTTCCTTACATATCCATAAGATGGTATTCTTCTTACTATCATATCTGGTTGAACCTCTAAACTTCCAAGGCTCTCAAACAATAAAAATAAGAGTAACTTGGACCGAAAGTTTGTGATGAAAATTCATAGTTCTAGTAGTTCTCCAGATATGGATCATGCCAGCAACCGTATGATCTCTTATGTTGATCCCAAGTGGATCTGCAAAGTTTTCCAGATTGTAGAAGCTACCTCACCAAAGATAAAAACATGATTAATGGTTTTATCTACTGGTTACTACAACAACACTTAGTGTCAATGGTGATACCAAATGTGCTAATAATTTCATCAATGGGCACCTTCTTTTTAATGATCCTCTAAGCAATAAAAGATATTTTAAATAATATGCCTTTCTACCATATATTAGACCAAATCTGATAAGACTCTTTTCTTTGTCACAACAAATCCCAAGCACTTGCACAAGAGAAGTTTCCATTAGTGGTGAGCTTCCAAATTGGGTGGTCTTTCTTCATGTTGTCTCCAATAGGAATATAAAAAATAATTTGAGCAATAGGAGCTGGTACCAAATTTGAGGTAAAAACTCTATCCCATTCATTGTCAGCGATACAGTCCTGAACACGAAGGTTCCCATGACTCTATAATAAGCCTTCATTTAACAAAGCCAGTTTGATTCAAAGAGATCAGTTTAGAAAGTAACTATCCAACCTATTGGAACAAACTTGAGAGATAATTTTGTTTGTGAAATTGCTCAAACTAATAGGTCTGACCTGATTACATGATTCAGGGGCTTCAACTTTAGGTAATAGGAGACATGTGTGAGTAATAAATTTGGAAAGTTGTTTTCCTCTGAAGAAATCCCTCACTATAGCATAAATGTCATCAGCAATGATAGGCCAATATTTTTTAAAAGAAATGGCTATTGAATCCATCCGGACCAGCAACACTATCAGGGTGAAGACCAATTACAGCTTCTGTAACTTCTCTATATCTGGGACTTCCCTAAGTTTGTCATTCTCTTCTTCAGTTACAATCGATTCAAACTTTGTGAGAAACTTGAAGTCATAATTCTATTGAGGTTGAGTGAAGAGATGATTATAATATCCAATAGACCTTTGAGATCAAATTATCACCTTGAATCCATTGGCCATTTTCATCTTTGATTCTATGAAGGTAAGCTCTCTTTCTTTTCTGTCACACAACACTATGAAAGTATTTTGTGTTGTGATCCCCTTCTCTACCCACTTGACTCTAGCCTTTTGTTTTATAATATAGTTCTCCATCTTCATCCATCTGATTTGCTCAACATATAAAGCTTGAAGGTTAATTATGTTCTGATCAGAAATGTTTTCTTCATAATCATCCTCTGCTACTTCAATCTAAGCTTTAAGATCTTTAACTCTATTAAAAACATTGCCATTGGAATTCTTGTACCAATTGCTAAGGCGACGAGCAAGCCTTTTGACTTTCTGCTGAACTATATACATAGGACTGCCTTTTATTTGTTCATCCCAACTATCTTTCACAATATCCATGAAATCATGTTGTGTGGTCCAGAAGTTGAGAAAATTAAAATATATAACTGGAGGAGCATCACTCAATGAACATTTGAGGAGCATAGTGTTATGGTTGGATCCAATTCTTGGTAGATGTCTAATAGTGACAAGAGAAAAAACTTCTGACCACTTGTCATTTGTACATCACTTTATCAAGTCTTTTGAAGATTCTTTTCCTTTTCCTTCTACCATTGCTCCAGGTGAAATTGTTGCCAATGTATCATGCATCCATCATTCCAATATCTTCCATGCAACAAATAAAATCCAAGCTTCTACATAATCTGTGGCTTTTTCCCCCCGCTCTTCTCACTGCTTTCCATAATTACATTAAAATCTCCCATGATAGACCATGATCCATCAATATTTTGGTTCAGTTGGTTCAGAGATTCCCACAAATCTTTCCTTAGCCTTGATTTGGTCATAGCATAAACAATAGTGACATGAAAGTTGGTTTGAGACATTGTATGTTGAACGCTTAATGTGAGGTGTAGGATGTGATCCTCCACTCCAGTACAAGTGTAATTATGATCCCAAAAGCACCAGATTTTACCACTACAATTAACAGTAGCATTATTAAATCCAAGATTCCTTCTGAAATGATGTAACCTAGTGTTGTTCACAAAAGGTTCTTGTAAAGCCACAAAAGATACTTTGTGTACTCTAGTGAGTCTGTCAAATGCTCCTTTGAATTTGACTCCCCTAATATTCCATATGATTGTGTTAATCATTGGAAACTAGGATTGCCACTGTGTTTTCTTCCCTTTGCCTCTCCATCTAGTGTTAGGAAGAGATGACATAATGGGTTGAGTGTTTTTCCTCTTCCTGCTTGCCTGCTTCTGGGAGATGACCCTTTTGATTGAATCACTTTTTTAATTTCCTTGCTGACTTTTTCTTGTTCATCATGCTCTTAGTCTTGATTACCAGGTGAGAAGGCATTAATTAAACTGTTATCCACTTCCTCCTTATCATTCTCAATGTTAACAATTTTACTTTCATCCTTGTTGGTTTTCACTTGACTGTCTACATGTTGATCAAATCCCGGTGGGAAAGACAAGTCACTTTGTTCTTCCTCTTTTTTCACTTGTCGACTAGAAATACATTCTTTAGTGTTCTGGTCATTTTGAATGAAAATAGGAGTGACTTAGGTATTGGTCTCCTCCTCAATTCCATTTTCACTTACATGAGCAAGGCACTGGAACCTATTTTGTATATGAATGGGAGAATCCTGGACTTCTTCAATGGTTCTAGTATCCCCTTGATCTTCCTGAGAAATAACCACAACCACTCTTTTGCTTTTTTTAGTGTCATGGTTATTTTCTGATATTTCATTTCCTTGCACTGACTGATGTTGATGCCTTTTCTGCTTTTGCTTCCCAGCTTTCAGATTCCTTCTGACTTTTTGAAGAGTATATCTTCTCATCCTCCTCCTTTTCGTCTTTCTCCTTCTGAATTTTTTGCGTAATCTGATCTTCCACAATAAGATTTTGGCTGCACTGACCACCCTTATAAACCGTTCTTGTATTGTCTCTATTGATTTACAGTTGATCTTTGTTTGCCTCATTGACTTGATCTTTCTTAGCATCCACTTTTTTCTGATTTTTTTTTTTTTGTTGTTTTTGTTTTCCTTGTTCTTTTGTCCTCCTCCTTGCTCATTTTCTTCCCCAGATTTTTGGTTGTTTTCTTGATCTCATGCATCAGGTTCATTAGTCTCTTTTACCTCCTTATTGTTGTGCCCTTCCTTTTTCTCTTGTTCAGCCAGTTTCTTCTCTTTTTCTTGTTTTTTCCTTCTTTCTTTCTAAGACCCTACATTGATTCATATGGAATGACCCAATAACCAACAATGATTACGGTATTTAGGCATAGCCTCATACTCAATTTTTTGGTAGTAACCTCTCAAAGGATTGTTTTCATCTTCTTGCCCAATCCATATCTTATCAATTCTAGTCTTTGTGAGATTCAATCAACCTCGATCCTCACCTTAGCCATACTTGGTCGTGTTCTTCCTTGAGTAGCATTGGCCATGGCCATAGGGTTACCAATAGGTCCTAAAATTTGTTTCACATAGTACCAGGTGTGTAGGTGAAATGGAAGCTCCCGTAAGAGCACCTACACAGGTACTATTGGACTATCGGTTTCTGGTCTCCACTCTGGTGACCATTTGGTCATCCATATTTGCATCCCCTCAATCATCATAACTCTTCTAGGCCATAAATTAGGAAAATCTTCTCTATTGCTACAATCTATAAAGACATTATGCATATCGAAAACTCCAATTGTGGTTGTACCTTTTAGGGGGGTTCGTTCCACAAAGGCGGCACGAATTTGATCAATTTGTGGTCTTGTCTTTAGAAATCACCCAACTATAGTTAGTTTACATTCCTCCGCCAAGACTCCGACGTAATCTTTGGCTTTGAAAATGACTGCCAGAACTCCATTGTGGGTTGTTGATTGAGATTTGATGTTAATATCTCCATATTTCCTCTGTGTCTTGATGGTGTTATTAGTAATTGCAGTGGCGTAGGTATTGTTAGGAGATGCAGAATCAGAATTGGTAGTGGTACATGATGGATTAGTGGTGACTGTTGTTGGATCGGGTGGTCGAGGGACTTGCTCCGGTGCCGAGGCAGTCGGAGGTTCCATGTCACGACCCAACCCCGTAGGCCGTGACTAGTGTCCGTGCTGGACACCCATACGTACCCAATAACCCAAACCAGTGCATAAGCAGAATATACAGATACAGAAGTCGAATGGCTTTACTAATTATCGCAGACAAACAAACATATCGCACGGAAGCCGATAAGGCTATCATAGAACATAGCAACCCAAAACATATACAGAACCCACATGTATGTCTACAGACCTCTACAGATAGCAACAGAAACATAAGACGGGACAGGGCCCCGTCGTACCCTTGAATAACAAACATATGTACAACAGAAAAGTATGTACCCAAAATATAGGCTCCGGACAAAGGAGCACTCCAAGACAGCAGAATAGGATCCTAAGCGGGCGGATCAGCAAATCGGTCGTCTGTACCTACGTGGCATGAAACGCAGCCCCCGAAGAAAGGGGGTCAGTACGAAAAATGTACTGAATATGTAAAGCACGGAACAGAGTAAACAAAGTCATAACCGAAGCAGAAGGTACAGAAAATGAACGGAATATCCAGAATATCAAAATGCTGATCATATAGCATAAACAGTGCATGCAGAAAACATATGTCATATCTGGTCCCATTACGGGACTGAGTAAACAGAACGTGGTCGCCACCCCGACACTGGCGCCACAACACATCATACTCCGGAGTAGGGAATATCTCCATAGCATATCATATCACAACAGATGGCCATATCATATCATATCATCAAATAACAACATAAGTGTACATGGCACATCATACACCACAACCCATGTACGTATCATACCTGCCCCCTCACATCGGGGCATGGCGAACAATGCAGAGAAATGCGCATGATAACATATCCTGGCCCGGGCTCAGTGGAGGAAACATTGAGGCATCCACGAATGGAGTAGTGAGAAACTAATGCAAAATAAAAACATAACGCATTTACGGAGACTCAGTAGCATAATTCAGATGACAAACCATATAACAGAAACGGAGCAGTAATCATAGTGTATGCCTTTCGGATATCACAATAGCATATGTCAAAATAAGCTTTCTAAAATCATTTTCATGTTTCAAAATATATTATGGGACTTATCAAAATAATCCAAACAAATGTCATATGGTAGTGAGAAGAGTAGCCGAGAGTTTCCTTTGAGTTCTACTTCAAAATAAGTTAAACGGAACAAATCAGAAAAATCAGGGAATAGTGGGCCCACCTCGGGTCAAATGAGGTGGCGTACATAATTTACGTATATTACACTTCATAACATCACTCGTGAGAGTTTTAAGGTAATCGGGTCCTATTTGTGCAAGTTCTAGACTTTTATGCACTTTTTCTAACTATTCATAACATATTCAATTCAATTCTACTGAATGAAAAAGGGGCAAATTTGGACGTAGATTCCGAAGAGTAGAGTCGTCCCCAAGGCTCGAATCAAAGCCTATCATACCTAGGACATGCCAAGAGAAGAATAGGTAAAGCTTTACATACCTCGATCGCTTCCTAAGCTAATCTCAACTCAAGTCTCGGGCTCCCCATGATCTACAATAACATAATTAAATACCAACGTTAGCTACAAGTACTTAGGAATTTAATCCTAAGCTAGTACTTGTCTACAGAAATTTTGGCAGCATTTTCCCTATATATTCGCCTATCCGAATTTCCAATTGCTCTCCTGTTGACACAGAAATACCAACAATAACATATGGACACAACCATATCTTCAATTCCTTTTATTTCAACAAGAACAACAACATATCAAAACAGCCCCCAACTATAACATAACGATGCCCAAAATGCTAACGAACACTTACAATACACCAAGCAGCCCATATACACTTCTTATACCTTATTTCATGCAATATTTTCAGCAAATTTCAGGGAAATACAACAGCAGCCACACGACACCACATCATCTACTCATATGCAAGAAAACCACATTATTATCTCTACAATCCTTACAACAACCCACAACAATTTTAACTCCAACTCTAACCATTAAATTCCTTCATTCTCCTCACATAATCTATGATTACAACAACCAAAATATTAATTCAAACCAGTCCATCAATTTCAATTAAAACAGCCCCTAATCCATAAATTTCAACAAAACAACAAACGAGTTATAATGTTGTTTTCTCCGTTCTAAGTCGTTAAAACTCTAAATAAACACTTTAATAAAATAAAAGGAATCTTATAAATACCTTAGCAGCAGCTCCACCACGAAAATTTCATCCCCCAAGACCAATATTTAGCTCAAATTGAAGGCAACGCAACGTACAACGTTTTTCTCTTCATGAGCTTCGGGATTCGGGGCTCGGATTTTGATCAAAATGGCTTCCTTAGCCTAGAAGCTCTCTCTCTCTCTCTCTCTCTCTCTAATGTTTTTGGAGGGTCTTAACTGAAAATGATCAGCCCTCAAATGAATTTTCTATATATTTTAACTTTATTGGGCCTCATGGGCCGAAACATACTAATGGGCCAAAATATGAGTGCTTGGATCGGATTTCCAGTTTCTGCCCCACCAGCCCAACTTGCATCGTCCATATCTCCGTATTCCGATATCATTTTGATGAGCGGTTTGTTGCGTTGAAAACTAGACTCGATGAACTTCATTTTAGGCTTTTGAAACACCTTAAAACTCCTCATATACTATGAGATATGCCTCCACCAATCTAGGCTAAATTCGGGTCCGAGATTTTACTGCAGTTGTTCCGATTCATTTTGTTTAACTTCTAATCCTCTTCCAACCTCATGTGACCTCTTATACATACATATAAAGACTCATATACATCCATAAAAATTCATATACATGTCTCGAAGGGTCCGTAGAATCAAAATAACCTTAAACGTAACTAGAGAACTCACAAGCTTTGACGAAATTTCAACCGCAAAAGTATATTCATATCTTTTGTCCATCTTCTATATCATTACTAATAATCACAAATACTTTAAAAGGTCACTCACATTACCTCATATACATACTCATAACGCGATTTCAAATACTTTAGGTTACCATGTCACCTCGGGATACTTAAGGCAATCATATATATAACGATATTCTTACTACTCGATTAACTTTCCTTGAACCTTCTTAACTCATTCTTTCTTGTCTTAATTCAAGTAGCACAGATTATTATGGAGTGTAACATTCCATGACCGGAGCCCTAATTTGATCTCAGTTGGTTTTTAGACCTAGCCGTTGGACAGAGCTATTTCTTCTTTTTTAGAGAGAGCTTTTTATTACATTTTGAGTTGGACTCCATTTTCTTAGAGGTGTATATCCATGATTTGAGCATTAAAGGTTCACGTTGGGAAGTCTATCCCGATTTATTTAATTTATTGGATTCGAATTTTTTAGTTTTAGTATCAGTACATGTCCGGGCCAAACACTATTGAGTTCGAAATAATTATAGCCAGGGGCGGACCTAAAAGAGAACCTACAGTTTCACTAACCCACCCAATAGTTTTTACTCATGCCTTGTATAAGTATTTAGAAATATACAATATTTCTTATAACTATTTGATTGTGAACCCATTATTGTATGTTAACTAAGGGTTGACGTAGGAACTTACAAACTTTAAATCCTGAATTATAAGTATATACAGGCTAACTAAATCCGCCTCTGCTTTCTTGATTTATATTTTCTTTTTATTTATTTATTGCTCCCTGCCAACTATAATTAAAACTATGTTATAAAATAAAAACTATAAAGTAAATACACAGAAGAAATATGTAGAGAGAATATGTAGAGAGATATCAGATTATCTTACTTCTGCTCTTTCAACATTGCATCTGTGCATCCTATTTATAGGAGCAACATACAAATGAGATATTTTGGGATATTTGGGATATTTTGGATATTTTGGGATATTTCCAAATTAATGGATATCCACCAAGTTGGGATATTTACAACACTCCCCCTTGGATGTCCATTAATAGATGATGTACCTCGTTAAAACCTTATTAAAAAAAAACCCTGTGGGAAAAAGTCCTAATGAAGGAAAAAGAGTGTACATATCTAGAAATACGCTTTGAGAGCTGTCTCATTAAAAACCTTACCAAGAAAACCCAATGGGACAAAACTTGGTTAAGGAAAAAAGAGTACAACGCGTATTTCACTCCCCCTGACGAAGACCAAGATTCAGATGTCAGAGTCTTCGTATTCCAATCTTGAATATCATCTTCTCAAGAGTTGAAGTTGACAAAGATTTAGTGAACAAATCTGCAGGATTGTCACTTGAACGGATTTGTTGCACATCAATATCACCATTCTTCTGGAGATCATGTGTGAAAAATAACTTTGGTGAAATGTGCTTTGTTCTATCTCCTTTTATGAAACCTCCTTTTAATTGAGCCATGCATGCAGCATTATCTTCATATAATACTGTGGGTATTTTTGTATCACACTTCAAGCCACATCTTTCTTTGATGAAATGTATCACTGATCTCAACCACACACATTCTCTACTTGCTTCATGAATAGCGATTATCTCAGCATGATTTGAAGAAGTAGCAACAATGGACTGCTTGGTCGATCACCATGATATAGCAGTACCTCCGCATGTAAACAGATAGCCCGTTTGAGATCGAGCTTTATGTGGATCAGATAAATAACCTGCATCTGCATAACCAACAAGATCTGTACTACCTTTGTTAGTATAAAACAGACCCATATCGCTAGTTCCCTTCAGATATCGCAATATATGCTTAATCTCGTTCCAATGCCTCCGTGTAGGAGAAGAGCTATATCTTGCTAGCAAATTAACAGAAAATGCTATGTCAGGTCTTGTAGCATTAGCAAGATACATAAGTGCACCTATTGCGCTAAGATATGGTACTTCAGGACCAAGTAGCTCTTCGTTTTCTTCCTGAGGTCGGAACGGATCTTTGCTCACTTCAAGTGAGCGAACAACCATAGGAGTACTTAAAGGATGCAAATTGTCCATGTAAAACCGATTTAAAACTTTCTCAGTATAGGCAGATTGATGGATAAATATCCCTTTTGCGAAATGTTCAATTTGCAGACCAAGACAGAGTTTAGTCTTTCCGAGATCTTTCATCTCAAATTCTTTCTTCAAATATTCAATCGCCTTTTGGAGCTCTTCTGGAGTTCCAATGAGGTTTATGTCATCAACATAAACAGCAAGTATTATGAACCCTGATTTTGTTTTCTTAATAAAAATACATGGACAAATGGCATCATTTATATATCCTTCATTTATCAAGTACTCACTTAGGCGATTATACCACATACGCCCTGATTGTTTTAAACCATATAATGATCTTTGTAATTTGATTGAATACATTTCCCGAGACTTTAAACCAAATGCTTCAAGCATTTTATATCCTTCAGGAATTTTCATATAAATTTCATCAAGTAAGCCACATAGGCCGTGACAGCATCCATCAGTATAAATAATGTGACATCTTCTGTTGTTTGGACTGCTGGCCCAATAAACATTACGTCTACCAAGATGCATCATTTTACTTGGTAATTATTCTACGTCAACATGCTTTAAGAGACGTAGAAATCAAATCCTCACAACCTTATACAATATTGCGCGCTATATTGTATATTGTCGAGAAGATATCATGTTGTATCGGTTCGCAATTCGACATAACTTACTGAGATCTCATCACTTCATTATTTTCAGGTACCTGAACCTCCCATAAGGTTTATGAAGTGTTATGTCGTAGCTCTTCAAGAGCACATTGCCTCTTTATTATGATCATTTGTTCCTCCCTTTTTCAAGGATTATTATATTTGGAACCGATTGGTCTACCATGCTCCATGCACGTTGTAGACTTTGTCCTTCAGAGACATTAAGAGCATATTTTGCAGATGAAATATGAAATAGTTGGGTCAGGAGGCATCCAATGCCAAACCAACTTAGATATAAACCAGCATTATCAAGATGATTGTCTTGATTACATATTCTGAAAATTGTGCTTCCAACTCAATTATTTTGAGCAAGCAACTTTGTAAATGTCAAACTGCCAGTTGACAATAAACATACATGTGACCGTCTCATAGATGCATCTATTTAAGACATCACATTGCAGGTGAAGGGGCCCACACTCACCTTTTATATTTTTCAGAATTTTGGGGATTCAGTCCCAACATTAGCTGGTGTAATCAACTTATCATGAGAACAAGCAACACAAACAAATTCTTGAAGAATCTTCTAGTTCTTCAATATGTTTTTAATACTCAATTAGCACATCAGATTTAAATCAGGACGATCAAAATGGTCATGTCAACTGATAAAATTATCTGTACCCGTAAACTTCAAGTTTACTATGACGAGTGCTATTTCTTTTAATAAACTTCTGGTTTACTGTTGCATGAAATTTTATGTCAAAACTTCTGGTTTATTGTGACATGCGATCTCATCATGCTCGGGTAACGCTTTTACACACGCGACCCTACCCGTAATAAGTTGGAGATATTCAATCTTCCAATCAACTGTAGTCTCAATATGATGACCATTTTTCTCGCTAGTAAACTTCAGGTTTACTATAATTTATTTTCCGATCGAAATAATTATGATCTGAGATGAATGGTACTATCATATATAAGCTCTTCGAGAGACATTAATTTGTTCACCATAATCATATATTATTTGGACACTGCTAGTGTCATGATACTTGTAAATAAATAATTAGCTCTTCTGGAGCCTTTGATCATTAATTTCTATTACCAAAAATTGTATTAATATTTCCCCTTTTTCTACGCAAGTAAGAAAAGTATTTCTCATCTTTGAATATAGCATGCGTTGTTCCACTATCAATTACACAAATATCTTCATGATTGGTCATTGATCCAAATAATATTTGAGGATTTTCCATATATTCTTCAAAACGAAAGAATAGGCAAAGTAAACACCGAAGTAGATATTTTGATTAGACAAAGTATTACACACACTTTATTACATATATATGGAAACATAACCACAATAGCTAATACAAACGACATGTATGAAATATCTAAGTTAATACAGATCCATCACCGATCAGATGATCTATTTTTCCTTCAGGGAATTCAAAGAAATCTGCCACATCTAGATGCATAGGCTCAACATTATCTTCAGAAATAAAATTTGCTTCGGCATCCTTTTCTGCCCTTTTGAGGGAGGCTTGATATAACTCAACAAGGTGCTTTGGCGTACGACAGGTACGTGACCAATGCCCTTTTCCTCCACATCGAAAGCAATTATTTTCTGAATTTTTCTTTTGCACAACTTCATGATTTTCATCCTTCCTTTTACACTGCTGGTGGTCAAGGGTATTATATGGTGCAAAACGAGAATCATGATTAAAATCCCTTCCTCGATCACGACCATGACCACGACTGGGGCCACGACCTCTTCCACGCCTAGAATGGCGAAAATTTGCCTCATTCACTTCAGGGAATGGGGCAGTACCAGTGGGTCGACTTTCATGATTTTTCATCAGTAATTCATTATGTTGTTCAGCCACTAGAAGATGTGAGATTAAATCAGAATATTTTTTGAACTTCATCTCTCGGTATTGCTGCTGCAGGAGCATACTCGAGGCAGGAAAAGTGGAGAATGTTTTCTCCAGCATATCAAGATCAGTAATATTTTCACCACATAATTTCAATTGAGAAATAATTTTAAACATAGTAGAATTGTATGCCTTAACAGATTTAAAATCTTGGAACCTTAAATGGAGCCAATCAAAACGTGCTTGTGGAAGTATGACCATCTTCAGGTGATCATATCTATCTTTCAGATCATTCCACAGCGTAAGAGGATTTTTAACCGTGAGATATTCCATTTTTAAATTCTCATCAAGATGATGGCGGAGGAATATCATTGCCTTAGCACGGTTTTGGTTTGATGCCTCATTTTTATCTTTGATGGTGTCTTCCAGACCCATCGCATTAAGGTGAATCTCGGCATCAAGAATCCAAGACATATAGCTATTGCCAGATATATCTAAGGCTACAAATTCACGTCTAGAAAGATTTGCCATTAGTAATGGAAAACAAAGAAATCAATACCTTCGAGGCTTGTAAAGTATTTGCTCGAGATGACAGAGTCTCGTGCTGATAACGTGTTATAAAATAAAAACTATAAAGTAAATACACAGAAGAAATATGTAGAGAGAATATGTAGAGAGATATCAGATTATCTTACTTCTGCTCTTTCAACATTGCATCTGTGCATCCTATTTATAGGAGCAACATACAAATGAGATATTTTGGGATATTTTGGGATATTTGGGATATTTTGGATATTTTGGGATATTTCCAAATTAATGTATATCCACCAAGTTGGGATATTTACAACAAACTATTCTTTTTTCCAAAATTATTTGAAATGCGAGAATAAATTACGTTGACGACAAGATAGAAAAGAAAGACGGAAGAAGAGGGGCATGCATTACGTTTTATCTGAAAAGCTTAAACTAACCACTTGTAGCAAAGCTACGTTCTCGTTAATTTAGAAAAGTGTTCTCATCTCAATTTGCATAATTTCAATTGTTTTCCATATATTTTTCAGTTAAATTTTTAACCTTCAATTAAATAGAACATACAAATTTAGTTACTAAAATAAAAATACTACTCTATTGATAACTTTTTATAATCAAATCAATATTGAGCCTCCCAGCTGAATATCCTCATTCAACTTCCCACCAAAAAACTTGTCATCGTTGTTCAGTAATGCCATTACAAAGTAATCTAGAGTTTAAACTTTTGCACCTAAGCAATATAATCTTTATACTATCAAGTTATTAACAAGTCTCACTATAGGAAATTTTCTGTAAGGAGCATGAGTTGGAGATTTGGAAAAGATGAGTAACCTATAACTAGTTTAATTGCATTAATAATGTACGAGATATTTACAGCATGCAACTTCAATCCATTAACTTAGTGTTAGATTTATCAGATGGTCACTCTAGAGAAGTCACCTTGCTTCTTGATTCCAATTTCCTTCAACAAAGAATGTGTGACTATCTGATATAATAACTATTAGTTGAGTGACCATATGAGTAATCTAACTCATTAACTTATACAGCCTAAGGGCCAAACTTCTCTGGAGTCTAGACCCCTATTAGTCCATCCATTCAAACCATCTACAATTAGTGGCATTTTTTCACTGCAATGCTCCACCAAAATATAGTGAATCCAACATCCCTTGTTCATTTTTCCGGTTGCTTCTTGTCTTTCAGATAATCACAGGAGCAGACTTCATAATTTCCTTATCAGCATCTTCTTCTCTAGATGATACCTCGAGCCAAACCTATTTTTAATCTTTGGATGTCCCCTATTGACTATCCTTGTAAAGCTCCATCTTAAGAAGTATACATCCTCACATTCCATTAAAATACTTAAAATAGCCCCAAGAATTTTTTCTTCTTCCTTTTCTTCTCCACGTATGCTAGAAGTTCCGCTTGACGAACCAGAGCTTGCTCAAGAGCCTTACAATAAAACAATAAAATGCAGATTAAAATACAGTCCCTCAAATCTCTAATATGTTTTCTAGCTTTAAAAGGACAATCAAGAAAAGCATATAATACCTTATGAGTAGCCAAAAGGTCTTGCTCCAAAGTATCGATGCGTTTCATGGCATTATTGAGCATTTCCTCTTTCTCAGGAGTTAATGAGGCAGGTTTGTTGGTAAGAGTAATGACTTTCTCCTCGAGTTCTTCCATACGCTTAATCATGCTGAAGTGCTCATTAGCAGATATGGTAGGTTCATTCAATTGGTAACCATGAGCTTGTAGGGTTGCATCAGCAAGCTTTCTTGGCATATTTCGGGTCATCTTGACCAATGTCACAATGCCCATCATAATTGTCATAACTCCAGTGAATAGCTGGTTGCTAAATCCTGCGGGCGACTGAGAAGCATCATGCATGGGGAAGAAATCTCTACCTACAAAGAAAGACAAATTTAAGTTAATAAAATAAGAAGACAAAAGAATGACAGCAACAAGTATAAACAGTTTTAGTCCAATGAGAGAAGAACTTGTACCCTTAGCTTTAGTCCAAGTTACATCAACTGCCTTGTCCACTATAGGCATATAGTCTTGAGGTTCATATGCACTAGGGTGGTTTTTGTTCATGTCAACCTACAACACAGTTCCATGTTATTCTACTTGAAGTAAGTAAACAAAAGAAAGACAAAAGAAAGAAAATAAGAGAAGCATAAATATGGTTAACGGGTAAGCTATAGTACATTCAGTCTCAAAGTATGACGATTAAGTATCCAAATATTAGCAAAGAAAGTTCGAATTACTTTATTTTGGTCACAATCTTTTTGCAACCACAATAAGGATGAGATGTAGGGAAAAATATTAATTTGTATGTATCTTTCTTAAACTTCTTTTTTGAAGTAAATATTATTGGACCGTAACCCATTCATGAACTATTCAAAGTAAAAAATGGGACATATGCTCATATGTGATGGATGACCAAGTAACTTACTTCCTCATGTACAGGGGAGAGTTGAGTATGAGCTACATAATCCCTTTGAACATTAGGATTAGCATTTGCATCTTCTGAGATTGTTTTCTCATCAATTGTTGGGATGAAAATTCCGTTTGAACATTTATGTTCACCATTGCGAACCATCTGGTATAAAATTACTCACAGATTTTAGGCAGGTAAATTGAAATAGTACATTCAGAATATATGCCAAAAGGTAAGTAAACGTTCAAATTCTAAGGTTGATATCTACCTTCATTATATCAGGATCATTCCATGGACCTTTATCAGAAAGCATGCATCCTCCTTTGTCAGCACAAGTGCATGTACCGCCTAAAAACTCTGGCAGTTCACTGGTATAAGGCAGTGATAACAGTGCATTAGGCTCTATGCAGGAAAACTCACGATTCATTTCAAATAAATATAATTGCTCAAGAAAGTTTCTCGTATAATTTGTTGAATAAGCTAATAAACTCGCGCATCCTAGAAGCATATAACTTGAGTTATGCTAGAAGCTCAGAAAGCTGGAGGAAATATTTATGTCCACCTATGTTTACCTGGCATCAATTACTTCGAGCAATTTGCTTTGGTATTTGTTACCAAGAACCTAAAAGAAAGAGCCATGAATTTGTTATTCTATTGAAAGTGGCATAGTCAATGCATTTAGGAGAAAAGATGGATGTGAGTTTACATGAATTTTTGCTGTAGTCTTGGGGTCTAGGAATGACTTGACAGAGTTCCATAAGAGCCTGAATCCAGAACCAGCATTGATGATATACATGCGACACAAGCTCTAAACAGTGATAAAAAAGAATTCAAGTAAGCAAAGAAACTCAATGACTCATCAAGATAAGAACATCAAGCAAGAAGAGAACACGGGCAATGACTTAAGCTAGTTGAGAAAGAATCAAGTACCTCAGGATAATTGTTACCATCAATATTTTGGAGACATTGAATGAGTTCCCTTGCTGATTTGTTGAAGTTCTTTAGTCCCTGCTCCATGAATCATATAGTTTAAGTCACTGATTAATATAAGCTCGCAATAAAATAAACATAAACTCCTTCTGAAGTTTTTCCATGGTAACCATAGATTACTGAAATTAACAATTTGATCAGTGAATTCTAAGTCTCTCACTTGAGTTAATAATTTTCGAATACCAACATACCACTCCTTGCACATCCAGAATAGTTGTGCTTGTGTCAATGTGTCTTTTGGCTGCAATGGAGCAGGCAGGCATCTTGTCATTGAGTGTCCTCTCGAACTCCTGCACATGGTACTTGAGATAGCGATCCATTGTTGTAACTTGCAAGAGCTTAATAGAATCTACTTGACCAATTCTTTCAATATAAACTGGTCTTCCCTCCTTATCTACTCCGTGATGCCCTTGTGGATAGTACTTGAGGACTTCTTCCTTTTCCTTGAACTCGAAATCCTAATAAAAAAGTACAACAGCTTAGTCCTGCAAACTTCTTGAATCATGATTTCTACATAACACTATAAAAAATAAAAAATAAAAAAACTGGAATTAGCTACGAACTTCGTTGCTAATCCGTCGCTAAATTGCTCCTACCTAACAACATTTTGTGACAATCCGCCACTAAATAGGATTAGCAACGAATTTGTTGTTTAGCTACAGAGTTTGTCTATCACTAATTTCTTTTTTTTTTAGTACTGTAAAATTTTACTGACATTTTGCTAATTTCTGTTTTTCAGTAGTGTAAATTTTTACTAACATTTTAAAAATTCTACCTCCATGATAGTGTCTGCACCAAAGTCACTCCTCCACTTGATCATATCAGCCCACATCTGCTTTGATTTTTCAATCTCAAATTTTCTGGCCTTCAAGAATCTGTTTCATCATTTAGACACAAGGTTAAAAGAGATCCAGATCTTTCCATAAGAAATACATGTCGTCACGAATTGAAAGAAATAAAATTCTTGGCATCAAAAACTTATCACCATGACAAATAACAAAGATACTCAAAATAATGAGTTTAATCACCTTAACAATTTATGATAATCATCATGTTTTGAGGGAAGTAATTCTTCCAAGATAAGTGCTTGGCGGAATGCATCAACTGCCTTTATTTCCTCTGCATCACGCTCATCCTCAAAAACAACAGACATAACTCTGCTATTCCTTCGACCCCTTTTTGTAAAAGAATGTCTAAATTTGGTAGAGGCATTAACTGCCTTCTTCTTGAGAGACCCAAGCCTTGTCTTCCTCTCATGCTCAGGATTTTCAATGTCAATCTTTTCTAGACCTATAAAAAGAGAACATCTCAATGGTTATATAAGCTAGTTAAGAATTAAGCTGAGTATCTATGGCAAACTGTACATGTCGACACGGAGGAGGATAAATAAGATACAAAACTAGTCTAATAACGTAAGAGCTAATGATAAAGAACACATTTGAACTATCACTTTTTCGCAAGTTTCACACCTCAACTATATCAGTTGTTCCCTTTTCCTACCTGAACTATCACCACCTATATGTATTAAAACACACCTAGGTGTGTTTTCAGGTAGGAAAAGGGAACAATTGATAGTGGGCCTAATTAGCTTCAAGGTGTGTAACACTCATATGGTGATAGTTCGGTAGGAAAAGAGAACAGCTGATAGTTAAGGTGTGAAACTCGCGAAAAAGTGATAATTTAGGTGTGCTTTTGACCATTAACTCATAAAGTAACGAATTGGGGCCAAAACTCATGCAAAATTTCTGCACATCTTAAAAGAACAAGAGACTAGTTTTTAGAGATTTACTGTTCTTTAATATTCTTAGAACATGATAAATTATTCATCTATCATAAAAGATAGCTATCTCGAAAATTCAAGAAATTTTTCAGAAGTACATTACAAGATAGTCAACCCCGTTTGATCTTGAAAGCTTTTGCAAAAACGTTCAAAACAAGACTATTCCATTTGCTTTCAACATATCAACTCTTTAGGGAAAAAAATTAACCCCAAAATATTTCATGGAAATCCAAGACATTGTTGTTTTTTTCTAAAATAACTACAACTACTTGTCTAAAAATAATGAATATGCAATCATCTTCTCAACAAGAACAATTTATCGTAAACAAATTAATTCAATGCCAAAGGACAAAGAGAGGTATTGTATATAAAAATGAAAACATACTTGGCCTGAATGGTCGGTCAAGAGGTCCGGACATGTTGCCACTCATAATTGTAATTCACAAGCTGTGATAATATATAGATACCGCGAAAATATATACAATATTAGTTTATTACTCTCTTGTTGTATGCCTACATTTTTAAAGCAAACTGAAATTAGAAGAACGAATATCAAAGACATAACAATAGATATTCGAAATGAGGATTTCCTTACATTCAAGGACAATTTAAAGTCATTAAAATCATGTTAACTAAAGGTAATTTAACGGCATAAGGCAACAAAAATGAGAACAAAAACTATAAAACTTAGATAATGTGATTTTCTATCATGAAATGTTTAGGTGATGAAATTCCAAATTTGCAAAGTTCAGTTAAAAAATGAATATTCAAGCCCCTAAAAAGCAACGGGTCATTTGCACTTTTGTCCCTGTTTTTTGCTTGTCTCTAATTTTTTGTCCTTAACTTTTTCACAAGGTATAAATTTATATTTTAGCATCATAATATTCCACAAATTATGTCGATCTCATTAAAAAACTTATGTCCCGATAGACATAAATTCGATTTTGAAGGGCAAAAATTAAAGACCAGCCCATCTGAACGGCAAACCGTGCAATTTCTTCAAAAGCAACACATAAGAAAAGAGGGTCTTAAAATAATGAAAATAGAACACTAAATTCCTGGATATGAAAGTATTGATGATGAAATTAAAAAAAAAGGTAATTACACGAATGAAAATGGAATTAATGATGAATTTTTAGGAGTGGAAAAGGAAATGGAGAAGACTATGGGAGACTTATTACCAGTGGCAAAAAAATGGATAGGACATTGAGAAAGAAAGAAAGGGGTCTCTTAAATTACATAATATTACCGAAAGATTTGCGGCACCAATAACTCAACGAATGGGTAAGCGATTATTTTTCTTTAATTTACATTCAAAATGCACAAATATAACTCTAACCCTACATTCATAATTCTGTTTATAGAAAGAGATTACTGGTCCTTTGTTTAAAGATTGTTTCCATGACCGTTATTGTTTTCTCTCACGCTAAAATCTTATCGGCTCTTATACATATTCCTCTGATCCATATTATTTAATTTTTAAGATTTTTGCACATCTATTAACATTCTTTTTTGACTGAGTTGTCATTTATCTCTTCTTACTTCTTAAAATTGTTGACTGATTTAGTAAGGTAGATTTTAAAATAACAATTAAAGTCTTTAGTGTTTTCAAAGGCGTTTTCGGGGAGTCCCGGAGCGAGGCGTACCAAAAACGTCCCGAGGCGTACAGGCGGGGCGTAAGCCCCAACCTTTCAGGCGCTCGCCTAGGCTTAAGCCCCAACATTCTGGGTATTCATTTGGGGCGTAAGCCCCTAAAACTTTTTAAAATTTGAGCCAAAATTGCCTATTTTAAAAAAAAAAATCCAAAAGTTAATTTTTAGTAGATTCTCAAACTAAAAATCTCAAAAAGTCAAAAGTTTTTTCTAATTGTTTATCCTAAATTCACAACCTTTTTTCGTTGTTATATGCGGAGTAACAGATACACTTTAGACATTTGTACGCAAAGTGCAAACTACAAGGCTGAGAATTTTTGTCCTCCAATTCTTATTATGCTTTCATGCTTGCATTTTTCTTCTTCATGCTTTTATTTTCTTCATGATTTTTTAGCATTCTTCAATTTATCTTTTTTAAGATAGTTCTTAGTTTTAGAACTTCTTTTTGTGTCGCTCTAGTTTTAATAATATTTTGAAGATTCTATTCTGGCTATTTGTATTATAATGAGGATTAGTTTTAGGTTTTAAAACTATAACTTTATATTATTGTCATTTTTATCTTTGAATAATTAGGATAGAGGATCATTTTTACGACTCTAATTATGTTTCATCAGAGTCATGTCATTGGTGTAATGTCATTCATTTTTTCAAGATTTTTTTTAATGGTTCCTGCACATGTTAGCATGTTATAATAATAATAATAATAATAATAATAATAATAATAATAATAATAATAATAATAATAATAAATATATAATCCTACTAATTTATAGTTTTTTATAATTTTAATATATTTTTTCTTTATATGTTTATTTTATTAATTTATAAAATACTAAAAATTAAATACCCATGGAGCTTACGCCTCGTGCCTCGGGGCATACGCCTCGCCGAGGCATATGTAAAATGCCTCGACTTACGCCCACGCCTGTTAAAACATGGATCACGAATAAAATTAAAAGATTAAGAAGACTATATCTAACCTAAGTACACTTGTATGACCAAACAACTTGGACAATAACGAAGATTAATTATCGTATGTACGAAGATTATTTTTGTTCGATGAATGAAAAGAAAATGAATTTATCATGCGGTGGATAATAAAGAAATTGTATGCAGTGAATTATACAAGACATACTACGAAAGAATTACTTAATTTAAGAATATTTTTGCTTCAATCCTCATATTTTTAGTACACTTATTTTTATTTCACTATCGTCTAATGCAATAAAACATAAATCTTCGTATAATATAATACGTGTATAATTTAATACTGATAATCAAAAACTATATTTATAGAGATTATTAGTGGAATTACCCGCGCTTCGCGCGGTTGTATAAAAAATTCAAACCTATTAGTAAATAGATTTTTTTTATAGTTATATTTCTGGATTTTACAAAGGAAAAATAATCTTTACTGATTAAAAAGATATCTTAATTATTCTACTATGAACTAATTACAATTAATATGGCCTATAACAAAAGTTTAATGCAAAATCTCATCTTAAATTCTCATCATAGATTAGCTTAATTCTCATCTTTGACCACTTCAAAGTGAGTCAAACGCTCAAATATAATACCTTTGATTTCATGTACATCACACGCACTCCATCTTACTATCAGCAAGAAATTTTACTCATTGCCCCTTACTCTGCCAAAACTAAAGGATGCTTCTAGCTTGCAGAGTTATCTACACCTTATCTATCTAAAGATTTAAAGTTAAACCCAAAGGGTCTCATTACCTCATGAAGAAAATCCACCAACACCTTATCATAAGTTTTCAAATTATCTAACTTTAAAATAATATCGCTGATCGTATATCTCTTTTTCATTCATCTAATAATCTCTTGACAAAGCATTTATTGATAATTAGTTAGGTAAAACATCTGCTAGCCTTTTTGCCTTTTATATCTAGGACAAAACTTGCTTGCAAACTTGTACAAATTAATAAGCCTAAAATCAGTAAAACATGTTGGAGAATCTCCCTTGGATAAGCAGCACCAGATCTGTACGACTGAAACCTGTTGGAAATGTGGCGCCACAAGAAAAATAGAGAATAATATAAACACATCCTAAGCGATACTGCTCTAACAGTCTCAAAAATAATACTATCTTATGAATCCATCTGAACCATCCGCTATACTATATCGACTCATTGAGAATACAGCTTGATGACTTCTGCAAAAATTTGGCTCAATAGATAGTCATTGTCCCTGCAAGATTACTTAAATCGTTTCTTTTCAAAAGAGTCTAATTTATTTTGACCTTATTAGCTTGATTTCATAAGTGAGAATTAAGTTGGAATTGAACAGACCGTGAGAAACAGCGCCTTTCGTGATTCAAGTAGTAAGCACGTTCTCTCCCTCTAAAGACAAAATATATTATGGGAAAAAAAAGATGCCTCATTCGACATGCCTCTTTCGTAGTAAGCAATTTATCAACCTGATCACGAACTTTTTTAAGATTCTAACACTTCCCTTCTTGGTTTAAAAAAAGAGCACTTCCCTTCTTCCTTGAAAAATAGAGTTAAAAGCACTTTCTATTATCTATCTCCCGCTGTTAGAATAGACAAGGAGAAAAAATGCCTTACGTGATTCATAAGCTCGGTCTCTCCCTCTGAAGACAAAATATTATGAAAAAAAAAAAAAACGAAATTCCTCATTCGACATGCCTTTTAATTCGTAGTAAGCAATTTAATTCGAGATTTCTCATGAATTTTTTTAAGATTCTAACATCCCCTTCTTGGTTTAAAATAGGAGCACTTCCCTTCATCCTTGAAAAATGGAGTTAAAAGTACTTTCTGTTTTCTATCTCCGTCTATTAGTGACTGTCATTTTCTTTGTTGTGTTTTCCCTCTTACGAAAATAATGGTCAGTTGCCAATAGTTATTTTAACTTAGCTTTCCAACTATATATCCTATCATCTCCTGAAGGATTGAGTTGCATCTCAATTTCTTGTGCTAGAAGACGGTGAAGCATTCTGTCAAATAAAATAGTAGGTGTAAATCTTCAAAGTCTAGATGTATCAAAGTGGAGATACAAATATGAATATATTTTATTTTTCTGTGGGAATCAAACCCACGTTATTTAATAAAAATAGCAGTTGAAAATCTTCACAACGTACCTACAGACATAACACTCTAAAGTCTAAACGTATCACAGTAGAGATTACAAATATGAATATAATCATAGTTTTACAGCCAACAAAAAAGGAGCCTCTTTTCGACCCTCACTCCTAAATGCTCTAAATTCACTATCTTTTAAGAAGTTAAGACCGGACAGAAATATAGTTACATACTTGAGAACACAACCAATTTTCATGTACTATTTGAAGTTCGGTTTTTTAAATCAAAACATATGGGAGTCAAAGTGTAATTAAACGAAAGAAGTAGTAGGCAATCTAATTGGAAAAGATTGATGCGCTAGAAGTAAAAAAGAAGTGGTTGAGAATGGAAAAACAACATACCTGACCGGCCTGAAGAGATTTTGTGCAGTCAAATTACCTCCAACAATTGTGACACAAAGTCGAGGAAAACAAACACAAGCCCCGGGATAGAAATAGGGGAAAAAAGAACTCAAGCAGAGATACATGACAGTAAATATTAACCATAGATGAAGCTTCAAACTAGCCTTGGGTTTCTTCTTGGCCGAAGCTTCCTCACCGAAAGAGTCCTTCAGTCAAAGATATATGCACATATGTAAATGAAGAAAATATAATCCATTGGAAGTGTTGTCAAGAAAATCAAAGTAGTAGTTAATCGAAAGCCTTCATGATCAGAAAGTTCCATTAATCACAAGGAAATTACCTTCATCACAAGAAAACATCGAAAAGACTAATGATTGTTCATCAATCCTTCTAGAAACACTTGTTCTTCAGTAAACGTTACAAACTTTTGACTTTTGCACAAAGTTACAAAGAAATTCCCTTGTGAAATAAACGCACAACCAAAAGATGAAGAACTTGTACCTTCAATTTTTTCTCAAGGATGATAAACTTTCTCTCTAATATTATTTCATTGCAATATCGTTTTAAATCTTTTAACCTTATCTGATCCCCTTTTTATGCTTCTATTGAGCCGAGGGTCTCTCGAAAACAGTCATCCTACCTTGGTAGGAGTAAGGTCTGCGTACATTATACCCTCCCCAGACCCCAAGATGTGGGATTTCACTGGGCTGTTGTTGTTGTTGTTGTTATTGTTCAAGAAGTTAGCCAATGGAAGTTCGAATGTTCAACTTTCCCCTAGAAACACTTTTAACAAAACCTAAACAATACTTGACGTTACAGAGCAAAGTACTTATTATCGAGAAAAACAACAAATAAATATTTTAGTGTCCTTATCTATTCATAAAACGCAAGACGAAAACTTATTAAGTGAACACATTCAAGATCAATCAAATCTCACAACATGGATGATCAAATAACCAAAAGATACAAACTTTATGTACATGGCTTAAATGTTATGTATAAGTTTTCTAAAGTCATGAACTATGTCTCTGATCTGATCATTGTAACTTAAAAGTTTTAGACCTATATTTCAAAATTTAGGGCGATAAAGAATCTTCTCCGCTTCAATTACGTAGCAATAAAGTTTGTATGGTTTGCTTAAGTTTCAAAGGAAAGAAAGAAAAAACGCCTGCATTCTTCCCCTTCTTTCTTCTTTCATCAACCAATGGATGGTTTTATGCAGTTCGAAGTGCTAAGATTTCGAGTTTAACAATTCAAGTAAGAATCTGTTACTAACCAAAAGATACAAACTTTATCTCTACGGAATTGAAAAATAATCAAACAATACAAACTTTATTGCTACGTAATTGAAGCGGTGAAGATTCTTTATCGCCCTAAATTTTGAAACACAGGTCTAAAACTTTTAAGTTACAATGATCAAAATAGAGACATAGTTCATGATTTTAGAAAACTTATACATAAATATTTAAGCCATATTCTCATAATTATGTCTTTAGAATGCTACAAAAATAACTAAAGTATGTGTATACCTTAGACTTCACGGATTTTACAGGCAATCCTAGTCCCTCTTTAACACGCAGAGTTTTGTCCATTTGGTTTACCTCTGTTTAGAAAAACCTTCTTCCGCTTTCTCCTTTCCTACATATTTTGTCTGCAATTGAAACAAAACAAAAAACAATGCTAAATTAAGGATTAAATATACATGTAAATTACAAGTTTAGATGGAACTCTCAAGTGGAAGAGGGAAAAGGGGAAAAAAGGAGAAGAAGGAGAATGTTTTTGGGGGAAATCGACCAGGGGAAAAAAGGTTTTCAGGAGGAACGTTGTTGTTTCCATCCGTTACAGGGAATTAATAAGCGGAGCGACTGTTGAAGTCTATTTTTTCCTTTTTTTTAAGAGTAGATTTGAAGGAGAATTGGCAAAAATAGGAGAAAATAGATAAATACCAATATTGGATTCTAAGACATGTCACATCAACGAGCCTATATCCCTGCTTTATATAGATATATAAATTTTTTTCTTAAGCAACCAGCCAATTACTGCATTAGTTATTTGGTGATTATTTTTAATAAATGTAGAGAACAAATAAGATGTTAAAGTTGCAAGAATTGCGCGGATTAACCTTCATATGGACTAATCATTAATTTTTGTCTCAATTCGGTGGTCTTTAATTTTTGTCCCTACTTCTCATTTAATAAAAATTTGTGGGCCCAAGTATTCTTATTCGCTGGTCTATGAAACCAGGGATTCGGGTTCGAACTCCAAAACTATGTCGGAAAACGAACTGCATAGAAACTATGCCTTCATGCACAACTTTTGCTCGACTAGGTATAATTTGCTATGAAATCTTGCCTTGCAATTTTATTTTTTTATATACCCTAATAGGCACAACTTTTGCCCCAATTTTTTTGACTGAACCGGGGTTCGAACCCAGAAACTCAGGTACTTTAGGTGAAGGACAAAAACTAAAGACCAGCAATTTGATGGCCAAATATTAAAGACCACCCCGGATAAGAACAAGTAAAACTTACATAAATAGCTACCTTTTAGTAGCTTGTAACAAGAAATAGCTATAAAATTGTTATTTACTAAGCGTAGCTGGTTTTTTAGTTGAAACGCGTGTATTTCATTTTTATGAAATATAGTGAAATACATGGAACGTCCGACACTGGTGAGTAAAATTAGGCCGTATTTATGGAAAAGATTTTTTTTTTTTAAATTCAAGGATTCAGTTTAAATCTTCCCATTAATCACGCGTAATGAATGTTCTTCCATAACAGATTACGTATCTCTCTCCACTTTTATCACAATCAAAACTTTTTGAATTCAAAAAAATACTGAAGATCTAAAAAGATCCAACTACAGAAGAATCTCTTTGAGCTCTGTTTTCTACATTCGAATTCTTCAAAATCAAGTTGAAATACACTCAATGAGATACGAACGAGTGTATATATGGAATTTTAGTGAAGATCAGATTTGTATTTCAGATTCTACAAAAGGTATGTTTCAAATTTTCAATGATTTGTGTGATTGTTTTTTGATTCAATCTTCTGTGATTGGAATGATGAATTTTTTTTTTCCAATGCAGTCACTGTTCTTCTAGTTTTGTTGAATTATCAAAACGAAACATGTCAAGCATAACAACAGTGATCAGACACTCCGGTTTTTGGAATGAACAGAATTGCTTTGTTGATTACAAACTAGACGCAGTTGTCTTCAAAGATTATTGTTCATACGGTGATTTGGTTAAAACTATAGCAATTCAGTTAGGTGTTGATATTAGCAGGAAAACGATTTCAATAAAATATGTTGTTGAAGGAGACAACATGCCAATGGAAATACGCAACAATATGGGAGTAAGGGTGTATATTGAGCTTAAGAGAGAAAACAGGGGATTTGAAGCATATCCGTTGTGCGTTAGCATAACTGATAATGATCTTGAGAATTTTGTGTCCGGCGAATCTGCAGTTCGAGACGATATGTTTCAACTTGAATTTAATGATTATATGTATGCTATGGACGTAGTTGACTCAAATGATTTGGATGCGTCGGATTGTGCTAAGGCTGTTGTTTTATTTGAAAACAATGATGACTTGATAATTTCGAACAAGGAACATAAGGATGTTTTTGTTGATCAGATCTACAAAGATAAGGACACTCTGAAGAATGTTATGGCGAATTATGCAATTCGCAAAAGATTCAATTTCAGGACAGAGAGGTCGAATGCCGTAAGGTATGTTAGTCACAAAAAAATATGAAATACATTGAAATATACTATGAAATATATATGAAATATATTGAAATATACTAAGAAATGCATTGAAATACAGTGACGTAAACTGTTGTATTACCATTACATTTCAGTTGGATTTAATTAAATACAGTGAAATACACACTGTTTGAATTATTTAATTCCATTATGTAACCATTTCAGTATATATAGACAATGTATTTGGGATCTTGTATGTGTTTGAAACTTCAATCTGACTGTTCTTTTTTTGTATTGGTTTATGTAGTTACACTCTGGTATGTTGTTCAACTGATTGTCATTGGAAATTCAGAGCTTCAAGTATTGCGAACTCTGAAATGTTCAAAGTGAGATCTTTTCATGACGAACATACGTGTCCATTGAAGGACAAAGTGTATTCCCAAAGGCAAGCAACAAGTTGGTTGATTGGTGCGTCAGTTGTTAAGCCAAAAATAGCAAATCACAAGAGGAAATATACACCTGGTGATATGGTAGACGACGTAAAAAATGAGTATGGCGTTAATGTTTCTTATATGACGGCCTGGAGGGCTAGAGAAAAGGCAATGAATGAATTAAGAGGGGAATCAACAGAATCATACAAGAAGTTACCGGGATATGTGTACATATTGGATAAAACATACCCTGGATCACATGTGAGAATGCACAAATCACAACAAAACGAGTTCTTGTATTTGTTTATAGCACTTAAAGCGTTCATAAAAGGCTTCGAGTGTTGTAGACCAATAGTTGTAGTAGATGGTTCCCACCTTAAAACTACATATAACGGTACTTTTGTATCAGCCAGCGCGTTGGATGGTGCAGGTAGATGCCAAAAAGTTAAAATACATTTTTTTTTCTGCTTTTGGTATATTTCGTTGTATTTCATTCTATTTCCAATGTGTTTCCAATATGCTTTATGCTATATTTCACTGTAATAATACACAAAACATGTATGTGCAGGTAATATTCTACCATTGGCATATGGTGTGATAGATTCAGAGAACGATAAGTCTTGGACCTGGTTCTTTGAGCAGTTCAAATAAGCTTATGGGAATAGGGATAACATGTGTGTTGTATCAGACAGACATGAGAGCATCATTAAGGCGGTGAGTAGAGTGTATCCAACTGTGCCACATTTGGCGTGCATATGACATTTATGGAAAAATGTGACTACGAAATACAAGTCGAATGGTGAAGTATTGAGTCCTGTATTCTATGCACTTGCAAAAGCATACACACAGTCTGAGTTTGATAAGCTGATGGAGAAGATTGAGAAGGTTGATTTTCGGGTAAAAGAGTACTTGGAGGATGCTGGAAGGGAAAAGTGGGCTCAACTGTATTCACCCGTTAACAGAGGATGGACAATGACCTAAAATATAGCCGAATGTATTAATGGAAAATTGGTAGCAGCAAGAGAGTTGCCTGTTTTCGATTTTCTTGAAGAAGTGAGGAGGATGTTTGGGAGATGGAATTGCACTAATAGGAGGAACGGTACATACACATTCACAACACTTGAGAAAGCATTCCAGCAATTATTATCAATAAACGAATGTAAATCTCTACGTATAATGGTATGCTACTGTTTATTTTGTTGAAGTCTGCCTACATATATTTCAGCATATTTTAGAAGGTACTTAAGTAATTCTGTTTGGATTGTATATTTCCATGTATTTCATATTAAGTAATTCTGTTTGGATTGTATATTTCCATGACGGTATGTTACTGTTTATCTTGTTGAAGTCTGCCTACATATATTTCAATATATTTCTGTATATTTTAGAAGGTACTTAAGTAATTCTGTTTGGATTGTATATTTCCATGCATTTCATATTACTTATCGTTGTTAATATTCAATGTATTCTGGTCTGACACATTTCTTCTTGATTAGGTTGAACCATCAACTGAATATGTGTATACCGTAAATGATAAGGCAAGGCGATTCATAATTGATCTTAAAAAGAAAACATGCAGTTGTTGGATGTTCCAAATGGACGAGATACCATGTCCACATGCATGGGCTGTATTGAAGAGTAAAAGTCTTATGCCTGATGAATATTGCTCAGACCTATTCAAACCAAAGACAGTGATTAAGACGTATGATGTGCCTGTGGATCCTCTGCCTGACGAGAGTGAGTGGAATATTCCCAAAAACATATGCGATGAATTTGTTTTGCCACCAAGATACAAGAGACCCCTGGGAAGGTCAAAGAAAAAGCGAGATAAACCATTAATAGAGACGATGATTGGTAACGTACGAATGCTTGTAGTACTTGTGGACGTCTTGGTCACAATAGACGTTCTTGTTCTAATGAGCCACGTAAGAAGTAGATGTTTAGATTGTAATTGTTTTTTTAAAAAAAAAAAAAAACCTTATCCCCAAAAATATTAAATAAAGAAATTTTTGGTTCATCGTTGTATTATGTAATTTTTGTCCTTCATTTTCATAATAATATTGCATACAATTCGGTGTTAACGGACGTTAAATGAAAAATAAGTGAAATGTTTAAGAAATATTAAGTTGCATTAGGCCTGGAATAACCAGAAGCAGGTGCTGGAATACAACCTGATTTTTTGTATTTCACTATATTTCGGTGTATTTCCTTTTGCATTTTCACTATATTTCTTTTACATTTCACTATATTTCTCTGTATTTCAGTGTTCAAAATGTAAGAGTATTCCAGTTCACCTGGAATAATTTGTCGAATTGAAGAGTAGGTATATAACATTAGAATATATTGAAAATACACCAGAGGCTGTTTTCATTAAACGATAAATATAAATATGGGAGACTTAAACAAAAAATAGTCGTGAAAGAAATTAGTTAAGTCATTGATAAAAAAACACTGCCATTTGTCAATTCTTAACAAAACAACACAACAAAATGTACAAAAATGGTCAGCAAAACAGTACTGTGAAAAACGATTCAACATAAAAACCTAGTGGACTAATTAACAACTACTGTGTCGACCGCGTTGTAATCTATGGCAGGCCTAACTAGTCTTGGCGGCAGTTCATTGTCACTGAAGGCATTCAATTCAGCCTTTTTCCATCTGTATTTCCATAGTAATGCCCCGTATCTATTACGTAGTATTTCTGCATCAATTTCAGATGGAACGCCTCGTCCAGAACAAAAGTATTCAGCAAATGCGGCAACATACACACAACAATCCCTGAAAAAATAAAAAATAAAAATGATTATTGGTTGAGAATTTTGAAAAAAAAATGGAACTCCGATGTTGAAAGACATACATGCTGCCAGAGGCTTGTTGTGGCAAATCGTTCACATACATGACATGAAAGTCATCAGTCTGTTGTTTGCCCTTGTATGATGGGTGGTTAATCCAATCGATGCCTTTTTTTTTCTCTCATAAAATCCAGACAAATGTAGATGATGTGGCAATAGGGTAGCTATCTTGTGTATTTCTCTTCTAACAACAGCATCATGACCAGCAGCTTGGTATGAGTTGTAGATGTACAGACGCCTGCACGTAAAAGAATATTACATCAGCTCGGTTAACAGGTTGGTAAATTAAATTTCATACGGACCTTGTGTGATAGAAATACGAGGAACATACAGGGAGATATGCAGATTTAATGATATTTTTTTTAAAAAGAGTAGGAATACCTGTCAGTGAATGGCACTACAATCAAGATCCAGTGATTTTCCTCTTTGATGTTGACAGGGATGAGAACACAATCAACTGTATGCCATGGCACATTAGCCAGCATCCTATGCCCGTTAATGTACTCGCATATTTCGTTCTCCGAACTGGAAACACTACTGGTCCCCTCCGGATTAGCATATGCACGATGAATTTCATTAATTTTGGAGAAGAACATACAGTCAACAGTTGTGAATTTGAATCTGTTATCCTTGTCGTACTTGCCTTTCTTCCGCAAGCAGTAAAAAATGACATCAATATGCTGTAAAAAAAATGAAATTAGTTTAATGGATACCGGTAAAAAAAATGAAATAAGCTTCTGCAGAGAAATATGCAGTTTGAATGAAGGAAATATAGAGAAATACACAGAAGGAATATAGAGAAATATGGGAAATATAGAGAAATATAGATAAATATGGGAAAAAAGGAAATGGGAAATATAGCACCTCATCATTCCAAGACTGGAGAACCAGTTTTTGTCATCAACATGTAACACACCAAAATTGAAGCCAAAATTGATGTCATCTAGATCCAAAGCTTGCTTATTCTTTTTGTAACGACTTTCCTTACCCTTTCTAAATAACAACAATCAGTTATTTTCATTTTGAACAGTTTACTTTGCTGAAAGAATGAATATATAAATTAAAAAGGTAAATACGTTCAAACTTACTTTTTATCATGCCTTAGAAGTAGATCTTGTTCAAGCCAATTCCGGTATTGTTGAATAAGCGAAGTATTTCACGGGCCATTAATTGGATCTTCAACAAATGGATGCTTCTTTTTAAAAATAGAAGGTGTGGGGTCTTGAACAGAAGCTTCTGCAGAGTCGTAATTGGTCATGTAAGGTGAACTGAAGTATTTACTAGGTTTGACTATCCTAGTTGGAATAACATCTGGTTGAGCAATTACAACGTCCGCATTAATCACTGGCTCTTGTATTCCTTTATCAGCAGACATTACTGGCATAACAAATCCTTTGTGACCCATTTGATGAAACACAGAGAATCCTGACGAACCTATTTGGCTTGGTAACATTTCGTCAGGGATCAACCATTGTGACTTAGTAATGTTCTCATCGAACCTGTGTGGAGTCTCTAAAATTGAATGATCAGTGATGTCCCCGGGTTGTATTCCCGCACCTGCTTCTGGTACACGAGTTTCTAGAGGCAACTCAATGAGCATCTCTGCGACCATTCCCTAAAAAAAAAAAAAAAGAGATTTAATAAATGTTAAGTATAGCAGTATCTTGAAAAGATCTATAAGATTGAATGTAAAATTTACCTCTGTTGAGTTGAAAGATCCTTTGTCCGCCCGATTAATCTCTTCAGATGAAGCTTTACGTGTATCTGCTCTTAAATTTCCAAAGGTCACTACAATTTTCGGAACTTCCTCATGTAACATTGGTCCAACACCCTTTTGAATAAGAAAAAATCAAAATTTAAAACAAAATCATAACATAAAAATATAAGGTTGGAGAATTACTAAATACACAGAAATAGGGTCAGGATTAGATTGATTCTGTGGGGGTGGAAATACATAGAAATACAAAAAAAAAAAAAAAAAAAAAAATTTGTAAAATAGACAATTGTATCAGTGAAATACAAATGAAACGCCATAAAATACAAAAGTTTGTAAAATAGAAAATACCGAGGAAAACATAACTTTAAAATTATAGACTGGAACATGGCAAACTCATTTTACCTTAATTGACTCATCATCATGTTTCGACGGAGATGTTTGAATGGTAGAATCATGACGTAAGTTTTCTTCAGGCGTTAACTGTAGCCCAGCATCAGTTTGATGCTCCGGCGCCTCACTATCGGTAGCCTTCACATAAAAAAATGAATTAATATAAATTGTATTTCGCAATAAGAGTCTAAAATGTTAGTTCAATTGCTATTTCACACATTTAACTTGTCCACAGAATTGTTCCCCTTGATTGCTTCAAATAGCTTCTTGAAGTTGTCATCCATGAAAGTTCGAAGCTTGGACAACTCACTTGTGAACTCACCAACGACCTAATATTTAAACAAAAATAGTATTTCAATTTGTTTAGAAACGGTAAATTAAATACACCAATTTTTTTTTGTTTCGTAACTAAAATCACTTACTGATTCCTTGAAAATCTTTCCTTAGCAATTGCATTTCCTCTTTCATGGATACAGTAGGGACATCACGTAGGATTGTGGTATTTTGGGGTCTATTCATTTGTTCATTCAACTTTGGTGAACCAGACTTCTGTAAAATAGGCTTTTGAGCAACCTTTTGATCCTTGTGACTCTTCTTCACAGTTGTATGTGGTTCGGTGTGGATTTGTTGTTTCTTAGATGTGGAAGCTGTTGCAGGAAGTTGTCTGCGTCTCTTTGAAGGTGGAGAATCTGTCTGATTCATCCGTTGTTGCTGTTTGCCCTTAGAAAGGTGGGGGGAGTAGTACTGAAATCATCAAAGGCATCCACTGGCATATTTGTGACTTGGGTACCTTCATGGGCATCAACTAAGACATTTTTGTCTACTGTATCTCGACAGACAACAACATCGGGCAATTGGAGGCTCTCCAACTCACTGCTAGTGGGGATTGCATTTGCAAATGTACAGCTCTGAAGAAGAAAGAAATAAATATTTAATTAGTGTGTTATAAAACTATTCACACTTACATTTTGAACACTGAAATACACAGAAATATAGTGAAATGTAAAAAAGTATAGTGAAAATGCAAAAGGAAATACACCGAAATATAGTGAAATACAAAAAATCAGGAAAAAAACCACCAGAAAAGCAATAATAGGACAGTAGAACAGTGGAGTACAAAATAAAATCAGTAAGGCATAATTGCAAAATAAAATGCTATGAAAAAACATAAAAATAAGTTAGAGTGTTCGAATATTACCGACTGTTTGCCGTCTCTAAAAATGCCTTCCATCAAAATATTGTATTTTGGCTGACTGTCGATGGACCTCCAATTCAACATTCTTGGAATGGAATTTCCGGATTTAATATCGAGATACGATGGAACTCTTGAACAACACTCATAAAGCCAAACTTGCATAGCCAGTGGCATCCCATGGATCCTGTAATACTGTGTTGTGGCAGAATACTTCTTGCTGATGCTTCTAATCAACTCGTTAAAAGATTCTTTGCCCCATGGATAATCTACATACCTTCCATCCTCAACCACTTTAAAATGAACCCTTGGTATATTCGTTTTCCTAGGCTCACCGCAAAAGATGTATGTATTTATAAAAAATAAAATTGCAAACTTAACAGCGTCCTCATCATTATCTCCCCAACACTTATTCTTAAAGCAATCAATGAACTCCAATCTTTTTACTTTACTCCTAGTTCCACCAAAATATACATCCATAATCCTATTCAATTTTTCCTCATCATATGTAAATTGACCTTCATCGGCTACACAATTTAGCCCGCTCATAAGGACAAATTCTCTCATGGTAAATCTCAATACGGTACCATTTATATCAATTGTAAAGCAATCAGAAGTGCTTTCCTTGAGCTCTTACCATGAAGCACCTAAAAATCTGTGCTTGAACCTCCAGGTGTTGCATTCCGAGGAATTTCCCAAATATTGTCTTGGAAAATATCTCTAATTGTGGAACAGTTAGCTTACTCTTGATATCTTTGAACACCTCGATATTAGTGTACCGTTGCATCGATGGAGCCTCTTCAGGATGACTCTTAACATAGAATTTAGTTTCCTAAAATAAAAATGCAACACTAAGTTAAGGCTGAAACAATTGTATAAAACATAGACACACACAAGAAATATACTGAATTGCATATCCAAGAAAAATATACACAAAAAAAAATTGCATAACACAACTAACACAGCTTTTAAAATCAATAAGTACAGAATAGTAAACATATGTACTTGTGAAAATACATAGAAATATATTGAAATACAGTTAACTATGAAAACAACTACCACAGTTATGTTGTATATGATATAAACTACAGTTGATGCACATATAGATTTTATTAAATACACAGAAATATACTGAATTGCATATCCAATTATGTTGAAATATACAAAAATATAGTGAATACAAAACAACAAAATCGAAAAATTTCATCAATACCTGTTCATCCTCTTCCAGATCTACATCTTTAACAACATTTTTACCCTTAACGTCTGAAGAAGGCTTGGTTACTTTTCTCTTATTTTGTTGAGCAACTTTAGAACCTTTTTTGACTGGTACATCATCTTTTGGCTTGCTCGGTTTTGAAACTTCAGTTGGTTGAAGTTGACGCATCCTTGATGGGTCATGAATCTTCTTGCTTCTTCTCTCAGCAACAATTTTAGCAGATTCTCCTGCAATTGGAAGTTGTTGTTGTGAAAATCCCAAAGAGAAACTAGGACCATCATAAGTATGAGGAATACCTCGAGTATTCCTACTTGGAGTATCTCTTTCCGCCATTAAAATGGAGAATTAGATCTTGTTTTAAACACTCTAACAATGGTTGAAAACAGAAAAAAAAAAGGAATGAAAAAGAAACAAAGAAAACGATGAAATATAAGAATAAATATAGAAAAATACAACAAAGAAAGTAAAAAAATTCTAATAAATTATCAAAATTCATTACCTACACTGTGTGGGTAACTATTAAGGAAGATGGAATCGTGCTAATAATAATAATAGATAATGGGCGTATAATACGGTTGAAAATATTGAAGATGGGAGAGAAATTAATTTGAAAAGAGAAGAGATTGGGAGTTATTGGGGAACATGGGCCGTAAGTTTAGGGGAAATACAGAGACGCTTGTAGATCAGTTACAACTGGTAATTTTGACATTAATTTAAGCTATTAAAAATAAATAAAAGGTAGCTATTATTAATAAATAGGTCTTAGAGGTAGTTATGTCTAGTAAATTTTCCTAAGAACAATCGTGCAAATTGGCCCATGCAATTGATTGGGCTAGACGGCCCATTAGGAAGCCCAGTTATCTAACCCAATTTAAAGGCAAATAAAAACCCTAGTAGAAACACAAACTTCATTAGGTTCTCATATCCCTCTCATTTCTGCCTTAATACCCCGCCGCTCTCCTCCTCCTCCGATCAATGGTACGCTTTTCGCCACCGAGCAATCATCTCCAATATTATTAATTATACTTAACTTTTTCTTAACTTCTGAATTTTGTAGGCTCCAAAGAAGGCCGCTCCACCTCCATCTTCCAAGCCAGCAAAATCTGGCGGTGGAAAGCAAAAGAAGAAGGTCATCATCTCTTTCTTTTAAACTGTTTTATTTTGAGTATTAGATGAATTGTAAAGGTACTTATGTTAGATTTTATTTATTCATGAGTGCAGAAGTGGAGCAAGGGAAAGCAAAAGGAAAAGGTGAACAACATGGTTTTGTTCGATAAGGGTACCTACGAGAAGCTTCTGTCTGAAGCTCCTAAGTACAAGCTTATCACTCCTTCTGTCCTTTCCGACCGTCTCAGGGTATTAATTTTCTTTCTTATTTTAATTTTAATTGACTTGATGGTGAACATTGTCTATCTTACACTAGATCTATATCTATAAATATATATTGGAAAGTTAATTCTGTCCCATTTATGTTTATGGTCAAGTAGATTGTAGGTTTGTGATCTGGAGTAAAGTTTTGTAGTGATGGTGCAAACTTAGCCTAAGTAAACATTATATTTCTTAATTATTCCTCTATGCGTATAGATAAACAGTAGCCCGCTGTCCAGGTGCTACATCTGTCCCTGAGCATTGTGAAATTGATTTGGACCTTAAAGTAACGTGGAATGATTCTATTCAGATATGTATACTTTGTTTCCACCTCATTGGGAAAACGCATGGTGGGAAATAGGTTTTCATTGAAATGCTGAAAAAATTCATAATTTTTTTCGTGTGAAAACACTACTATTTAGATTTTTTCACCGACATTCAATGGGAAATAGCCACTTAGCATTTTTCAGTTGGAAAATAGAGATTTTTTAGTAGTGAGTACGAGTGTTTAGGTAGTAGAGTAGTTAAAATACCTAATAGATAGCATTCCTTAAGTTATCCTTGGATCACTAGAGTCTTAGAAATTGTAAACTCACATGTTATTTTTTATGCTGCTACGATGAATAATTAACAGGACTGTTTAGATCTATGGAGTCTCTCATTGCTTTGATGTTTGTTGGTTGTTGCTTCCATTGCTTGGCTTCTAAGGTTTCAATCAGTGTCACCTGAGCGTTTTCCTTGTGTTAGCTTCCAAGATATGTATCCTTTGTGAGGTCTTATGAGTGTTTGGTGAAGGGCGTTGTTGTGTGGTGTCTCATAATGGATGACGTTTTCTGTTCATTTAGAACCTGTGGGACAAATAAGATAACCATCAAAGCATATGCCATGTAGGATAATGAACTAATATTTAATGGTTTGTTCTTGTGGTTGAACGTAGTTTGCTGCATTATCCTTGGGCTCATGCACATCTTATGCTAAATCTCAATCATGAGATCGTGTTTTTCTTGGTTCTTGCTTTTACTACTGACTGACACTGGCAGCAATAATTGATTCAGCACATTTGTTTGTATGCTGATATGCCATTGTAATTTTGCTAATTTGTTCATTTTTATTGGATTTTCAGATTAGTGGATCACTTGCTAGGAAGGCAATCAGAGATTTGATGTCTAGAGGCTCAATCAGGATGGTGTCTTCTCATGCTAGCCAGCAGATTTACACCAGGGCTACCAACACTTAGTGTGCGTTAAATTCATTTGCTTATAAAGCTCTTGCAGGGCCTACTTGTTTTAGACATTATCTAAAGTTAATTTGGAATATCACGACAGTATGAGCTACTACAGCTATTTTGAGCAATAGGTTTTGTGATTGCAGTTACCCTTGACTATGTTTCGCGTGTGTAGCCTATTTATTTGAATTATCTATCTCTACTTATCTTAGATGTTGAAACTGGATGTCCTTCCCTTACATGTCTAGATTCCAAGTGAGTTCACTCCCACCCCCAGAGATTGTGACTGAGTGATGATGGGTTTTAGCGGAATTTTTCATCGAACTGGTTGCTGTAAAGTTCAGTAACGAGGGTATAGAGCTTTGTGCTATCTTTCTCACCAGGTGGTGCAGCATCTGTACTGGAAGGGGGTGATCTGATTTAGTATCCGATCAATTCTAACATCCAAAGATGTCGATCCTCTTCATTTTTGATAAAATATGATAAACGTAAACTTATATTACGTTCTCGGATTATGTTTCTGACAACCTTAGAGATGATATCAAATATGGCGTTTCCAGAAACAAGTGAAGGTCTCTATAGAATGTAGTCGAACGCAATGAAACTACTTCTACATCTGGAATGAGAGATGATAAAGAATTTTTTTTGGCAATAAAGAGAACAAACGGTGTGTTTGTCGTCCTTTTGCTTATTCGAGGCAATTCGCAGTAATGCCCTATTTTGGGGTGGTTTTTTATTTTTGTCCGTCGCCTAAAATTTTAGAGTTTTGGATTTGAATTTTTGCTCAGGCAAAAATTAAAAAAAATCGCCAGGCATAGATTGCTTGCTTATTATGCCCCATCGGGCAGAGTTTGCCTGTAAACTTTGTCTTAGATAGAGTTTTGCAGGAAAGGCAGAGTTTGCCATTTGCCATCAGGTTGGTGTAACTGTTTTGTTTGGCATGCAAAATTCTGCCCAGGCAGAGTTTGCATGCGAATTCTGCTTGCGAATTCAATTTTATGCCTTGCAATTTTTTTTTTTGCTGATTTAAACTCAGAACCTTAGGATATTAGGCGAAGGGCAAAAATTAAAGATCACCAATTTGAGGGGTAAAAATTAAATACCAGTGATTTTGAGGGGCAATCCGCACAAAAAAATGGCTTATTAGCGGATCGGATATTAGCCTATAAGAAAGAACACCATAGAAAGGTTGTCACGATTATTTGATCTCTCTTTTATCAATTAGTAATTAGTATATTGTGGAATGGCTTATGAACGCAAACTTAGACTTCTATCCAAATTATTTGAGCGCTTAGTATAATTTGACTAGGTTTTGCGATTAACTTCTATAGTAATTAGATTGTTTACATCTTTTTTTAGATAGTAGGTGGATAAAATTTAAGTCTACCATAAATTTATTCCTTTTTTTCATTTTGGCATCTCAATTAAATGTTATTCTTATTGAATCTTAACTTGGTCTCAAGTGTGTCTATTAAATGCAATCCGACTTACATAACACATATGGTGAGTTTCAATTTTTTTTAGCCTTGCGCGTGAATGTCAATCTCATCCTATGTAGAAAATTCAATCAATTAAAACACTCCACCCATTTTAATTATACACATTAGATATTAAGTTTTAGTTTTGATTTTTTAGTTTTCAGTTTGGTTTCTAGTTTTGGTTTCTTGTTTTTCAGTTTTTGATTTCCAATTTTGGATTTCGGTTTTGGTTACTTATTTTTCAGTTTTAATTTTTAGTTTTTATTTTCAATTTTAGTTTCCAATTTTGATTTCTTATTTTCCAGTTTTGTTATTTGATTGGTTTAAGTGGTGGTGCTTCACTTGTATAACATAGTAGCACACTTCTATGTGTATAATAAAAATGGGTGGGATGTTTTAATTGGTTGAATTTTTCACGTAGGATGCAATTAACATTCACGCGCAAGGCTATAAAAAATGAAACTCACCATATATTTTATGTAAGTCGGATTGTGTTTGATAGATACACTTAAGGTCAAATTCGAGGGTTCAATAGGAACAACACTTAGTTGATGTGTCAAAATGAAAAAAAAGAGCAAGTTTAAGGGGCCTTATATGCGTTAAGCCAAATCTAAAATATTGCTAATTTACTTTATCTTTGTTCCATGACAAAATAACGTATAGGAAATTTCCGCTACGCTCCTAAGTTTGTTTCTCAGTTCGATTTCTGATTGGAAACAATTGGTTGAATCTCTTGATAGTTATGATTTTCGTTTGGGAAAAAAAATCTGTTCCTGAATTGTGTGAAATGATTTACTTTTGCACTCTGTTAATAGATGAGGTCAAAAGTAGGGCCGAGCATAAATACCGAAAACTGAAAAATCGGACCGAACCGAATTTCAAAAAACTGAAAGAACCGAACCAAGCTAGTTTAGTTCGGTGTATGGTGTCCACCTTCAAAAAATCGAAACCGAAATAGCCGAACTGAACTTTGATGAAACCGAACCGAAAAATCAAAATTTAATACATCACACAAAAAAATTAAAAAAGTCCAGGCCCATTAAGTTTAATAAAAAAAAAAAACCAATTGTAACAAGTCATCTTTTGCTTTTGTATCTCTAATTTTTCACTTCAATTAAGAAAATCAAATATCCTTAACAAAGAAAGGTGACTAATATGTGTCTTTAGGGTTAATGTATGTCCTTTATGTATTTTCTTAATTATTCTTACTGTATGTATATAACACCTAGTAATCCTATATTACGGTTATGGTTTTCTGTTCTTGTGTATCCTGTTTGTTTGATTTTGATTTCAATTTGTCAGTTTTATGTTTTATTGCTTTTGAGAAGATGAATTAGTATAAATGGAATCGCTTCTAATATCATATCAAAAAAATCAAATTGAAAAAATCGAAATCGAACTGAAAAAAATCGAAACTGAAAGAACCGAATCGAACTAGTTGAGTTCGGTGTTCGGTGTCCACCTTCAAAAAATTGAAACCAAAATAACCGAATCGAAATTTGATAAAACCAAACTAAAGAACTGAACGCCCACCCTAGTTAAACTACCCATGTTCTTACCAAACTGGTCCACATTTGTCCTTTCCCACTACCAGGAAATGATTAGCACCACAAATCGTCTGAAAGAAGGGTATAAATGATCGTTCCACATAGTTCAGCAGTATATTTGGACCCTTTTCCCAAGAAAAAAGAAATAGAAAACACATTAATGTGAAACTATCTTTCTTCTTCATAATACCTCTACCAGACTAAAAAGTCACCAAATTTATTAGATTTCAGACAAGAACATTAAAGAAGAAATGCCCCGCTGGGTTTCGAGAGTAGGAAATGATGGCTTTTATTTGAATTGTTCTTGCAATTTCCTTGAGTCTCTTGAAAAAGCCTTACAAACATGCTCACCCTTCATTATATACGGTTCCCTGACTTGCATTGCAATGGGATCAAGGGCGATGAACTCATCCTTGATCCTACCAACCCCTTATCTTAATTCTTACCTACTTTTCAATGATCAATAACAGATTTACCGGATCATTACCCTCTTTCCATAGTGCAACTGATAATAAGTTTCAATTTCTTGATATGTCAACTAAGGTCATAAAAGGAAAAACACCTCCCTGTTTATTTCGAAAAATGGCAAAGTGCTCAGTTTCGAATAGACAAATTAAGTCTTTGACGCATTTCCACTGGATTATATTTTAAAAACTTTCAATGTGCGTTTTGGACATTGGAAACAATAAGATGAGGTTAGTACTAGAAACAACAAGATAAGGCAATATTATAATTTCTCCTAGGGCATGGAACTTGGAAGACATATTAGAATTGAGAAAATACATAAGATCCCCTTAACTTGTTTCCAAAATTCACTTTAACGATCAAAATTGAGTGTTGTTGAACCACTCGCTTTCTAGTTTGGCCACGTCATATTTAGTGATTCTTTTTAAATAATTTTGTCCAAAACTAAAAAAACAATTACAATATGAATAAAAATCGGCCCGATCCAAAATTAAAACCGACCCATTCCCAAATTTATATGAATCTATTTTTTTTTAGTCTGTGTCAAAATGAATGACCTATTTCCTAATTTGAAAACAAATTCACTTTATGAAATGATTTACAGTCACACAAATATTTAAGACTTATTTTGAACCACAAGTTTCAAAAATCTTTACTCTTTCTTAAATGTCGTGCCTAGTCAAATGAGTTCACATAAATTAAAACGGAGGAAGTATTTCCTTTCTAGGGAAATAGCTACCGATGCTTGTGCCGGAGACTCTAAGCCCCCGTTTGGCCATAAGAATTATTCACTTCATTTCGGAATTTTTTTTCGAAATCAGCGTTTGGTCATGAAAATTCCGAATACAACTTGAAGTTGTATTTCGAAATACCAAAAACTCAAAAAACTTATTTTAAAAAAAAAATTCACTTTTTTTACCCTTTTACAATTATATTTCACCAATAACTATAATTTCAAAAATTATGGCCAAACATAACTCCAAATCTAAAATTTCAAAAAAAAGTTTTTTTTTTTTTTTTTTGGTATTTATGGACAAACGGGGCCTAAACCTTCCCTCAAAATCGGGTGTTTCATCTTGTCAGCCTTGGTTTGGAGATCAAACATCAGCTTCTCTCTCACAGCTTCGTCCCTCACGCTATCGCCATTTATTGATCTGAATTTTTGGTGCAGGTTCGCACCTCCGGTCCAATCAATTCTGACCCATTTGACCTCCGATGAACAGAAGACATATCTCTGTCGGAATCTACCTTAGTGCTCCTCAAATATTTCTGGTTCTCCCACTTCAACCCACATGGTAAGGTAAAATTATGTAAAGGCTTCTATCTTTCAGGCCCCATCGCCATATGAACACCTCAATATCCAAATTGATAAGCCGCTAGCAACACAGAGAGAAGAAAATCAATAGCTAAAAAAATATAGTTAAATCATTTTTCCTATTGTTGGTGACCGGAAAGAATGGTGAAGCATTTTCTCCTTATTCTTCTCATTTTTTTATTCTCCTCTTCTATACACCCTTAAAAAGACTCTTAAAACACAGTAAACAGATATCTGAATTTGAAGGAATGGAGCTAACCTTTGCTAAATTGAAGATATGTTTTAAGTGATGATGCTTATAAAGCTTATGATCAACAGTAAAAAGGTGGTGGGTGGAGGAGTTGGAGGAGAACGTGTGGAGGTGGTGAAAAGATGAAAGAGAAATAGGGAAGAAGAAGAGAAAAGATTTTTTTTTCTTTTTAAAAAAAGAAGGAAATGTTCAATATTAAATGTAATAATTATTTTTTTCGGAAAAGGGCCAAAATTACCCCTGAACTTTGGAAAATAGTTCATTCATATCCTTCGTTATAGTTTAGAGCCAATTATACCCTTACCGTTATACTATGGGGTCAATTATACCCTTATGTCTAACAGCTGCCACACGACATCATCCCAGCCCTTCAAAATTATTTTCCCTTCAAATAATTTTTTACCCACTAAAATAACTCAACCCGACCCGACCCGATTTTTTTTTCCAGCCAAAGTGATACGGACCCAACCCATTACCCCTTGGTTGGAAAAAAAAATTCGAGTCCGGTTGGATTATTTTAGTGGGTAAAAAATTATTTGAGGGGAAAACAATTTTGAAGGGCTGGGATGATGCCACGTGGCAGCTGTTAGACATAAGGGTATAATTGACCCCATAGTATAACGGTAAGGGTATAATTGACCCTAAACTATAACGAAGGGTATGAATGAACTATTTTCCAAAGTTCAGGGGTAATTTTGTCCCCTTTCCGTTTTTTTTTTTAAAAAGGGTCTCGTTTTCTCTCGGCGTATGATATTAACGTGCGCCGTCCATGGGGTAGAGAGCTCGGATTCCCACAGAGAAGGTATGAATGGCACAACAAGCCAATGCGCAGGTCCAGAAACAACAACGGAAGAAAGGGGAACAAATTAAAATGGTCCCAGTAGATGCTACGGTGGAAATTGAAGCAGCTATAGGGGAAATTAATGAAACATTGACTGAGATAAGTGAAGCAAAAGGTGACCTAAGTGAATCAGCAAATGCGGCTGGTGAACAAATAAACAACAACAAACAACAACATACCCAGTATATTCCCACGAGGTGGGGTTTGGGGAGGGTAGAGTACGCAGACCTTACCCTTACCTTGCGAGATAGGAAGACTGTTTCTGATAGACCCTCGACTTAAGAAAAGGTGCCAAGTCAACAATAATAATAGGCAGTAATAGCAACAAATAATAGGATAAATGACGTTAAAGAAAGAAAGAAAGAAACAAGCAAGCTATATGAGAGATCTAGAAAAAAAAATAAGCGAGTGAACAAAGATAATAATACTCCTAATGGGGAAAAGAAATTCCCGCGGCCCCCTACTGGCCCTCTACCCTGATACTTGACCTCCACCCCCTCCTATCTCCAGTCATGTCCTCCGTAAGATGAAGTAGCGCCATATCCTGCCGAATCACCTCTCTCCAGGCCTTCTTTGGCCTACCTCTCCATCTCTTCAGGCCCACTACTACCAGCCTCTCACACCTCCTCACTGGCGCATCAACGCTTCTCCGCTGCACATGGCCGAATCTTTTCAACCTCTATTCCCACATCTTATCCACCACTGAGGCCACACCCACCTTGTCCCGAATCACTTCCTTTCGAATCCTATCTTTCTTGGAATGCCCGCATGCCCATCTCAGCATCCGCATCTCTGCTACCTTCATTTTTTGGACATGAGCTTTCTTAACTGGCCAACATTTTGTCCCATACAACATAGTCGGTCTAACCACCACTTTGTAGAACTTTCCCTTCAGTATAGGCGGTACCTTTCTATCGCATAACACCCCCGATGCGAGCTTCCATTTCATCCATCTCGCTCCAATACGATGTATGACATCGTCATCAATCTCGCCATTCCCTTGGATGATCGACCCCAGGTACTTGAAACTTTCTTTCTTCGAGATGACCTGAGTATCTAGCTGCACGTCCTCGTCCTGTACCTGAGCATCACTGAACTTGCACTCTAAGCACTCTGTCTTAGTCTTGCTCGACTTAAAACCTTTCGACTCCAGGGTCTGCCTCCAAACCTCCAGTCTCGTGTTAACACCGCTCCGGGACTCGTCAATAAGCATAATGTCATCTGTAAACAACATGCACCACGACACCTCTCTTTGAATTTGGTTTGTCAGTGCATCCATTGCCAAAGCAAATAAAAACGGGCTAAGAGCGGACACCTGATGCGGGCCCATCGTGACTGGGAAGTATTCTAAGTCACCTCCAACCGTCCTCACCAGATGCAGCTGGTGAATTAGCCGAAATTGATGAAACAAAGGTATCTAAAGCCTAAGTGGATTGGGAGGAGAAATTCAAAAGTCGAGCAACCCAAGCAAGCAATCGTGGGCCAATGAAGTAGAAATTGCACCGGAGTTGCACAAGCAGAGCTCTATTTGGGATAACTTTGACATTACGAAGATATCATAGACGGGATTCAAACTGGAATTGGTCACTGCTGAACTACATGGTTAGTCCCAAATCTGTGAATTTGAAATTGAGGATATCAGTACAGAAATTGCTTATTAGAAACATGCAGTTGTTTGTTATGTGTTGGGAGCTCATCCCCCTTTCTTAATATTAAATGGATATATTTAAAGACTCAGGGGGAAATTAGGCATAAATAAGGTTTCAATGCTGAAGAATGGTATTGTGATAGTGCGATTCAGCACAGATTTGGGGAAGGACGAGGTACTTCAAGGTGGAATTTACCACTTTGACAATAAACCATTCATTGTCAAAGCTTGGCATCCAGATATGGAATTAACAAGGGATGAGTTGTACAGTGTCCCTATTTGGGTGAAGTTGACAAGGTTAGAATTCAACTATTGGAGTCCTAAAGGGCTAAGTAATATTGGAAGTTTGATTGGAAAATCTCTCTAATGGTAGATCACAATACGGAGAAGAAAATGGGGTTGAATTTTGCTAGGCTACTGATTGAAGTTGAAATAAAAACACAACTGCCAGATAAGGTGTTCTTTTAAGAATGAAAGACGGGATTTGGTTGAACAATGGGTGCAGTATGATTAGAACCCACACTATGCACTTTTTGTACGAAGGTTGGGCATAATGAAGAGAGTTGTAGGAAGTAGAAGCTTCCACCTCAAATTCCCTCTCCACGGGATCAGAGAAGGGAGAAGAGCAACACAAAGAAAACAAGGGGGAAATGAAAAGCAGAAGAATGCAGAAAGTGGTGCAAAAGCCACTGATAAGCAAACTGAGAGTGTTGTAACTACTGGGAAGTATCAGGAAGTTGGGGGAACTAGTGGTGCAGCTGGGGATAAACAATCACATTTACAGCAAACTGTTGTAGGATGGGTTACACCATTAAATACTTCAAGAAGTCTATATAAGCAGCAACAATATGTTCAGCAAGGTGCAATGCAACAACAGGCAGTGATTCAACAGAATACTCTTCAGGTACTTAACAAATCAGGGCAAGGTGTTCAAGTGGCAAAGAATCCAGTTGGAAAAGGGGGAAGGATGTTCCTTTCTCTGGGAATGGATAGTGTGTTCTGCTGGAATGTTAGAGGTTTGAATGCCCCTAACAAGCAAAAGGAGGTCAAACTCTTTTGTAATAAAGAATGTATTACTTTAGTAGGACCAGTGGAGACAAAAATTAAAGCTAGTAATATGGATAAGGTGGCTAGTAAATTGTTTGGAGGTTGGGAATACATAACTAACCTTGGAGACCATTATAATGGTAGAGTGTGGATAACTTGGCAACCAGATTACTTTCAGGTGGTGCCTATTAGTAGTTGTGCCTAAGCTATTACTTGTAAGGTGAAAAATTGCAGTTTGAACATTGACTATCTCTTGACAGCGGTGTATGCTTTCAACACGAGAGATGAAAGGAGGAGTTTGTGGAGATATTTAGAAGATCTGAATGCAGGGAATTCATTACCATAGTTAACCGTGGGTGATTTCAACTCAGTTTTGAATAGTGATGACAAAATTGGTAGAAATCCAGTAAGCATGGCTGAAATAGTAGACTTCCATACTTGCGTGGAAGCATGTGGGTTGATGGAGATGCCCAGGAAAGGGAATAAATACACTTGGAATCAGAGGCGGACCCAAGATTTTGAGTTCGGGGGTGCTGGACTCAGGAATTTTGAGTTCGGGGGTGCTCTATTAACTATTTATATCTGTTTCCTTTATATTTTCTATACAATTATACACTCCGTGATTAAGTTTAATGGGTGCCGGAGCACCCAAACTTTACACATGGGTCCGCCTCTGCTTGGAATGACAGAGGGGACACTAGAGTATTTTCCAAGATTGATTGGGTGTTTATCAATAATGAATGGTTGACAAATATGTTTGCTTTTTTTGCTAATTTCTTACCAGAAAGTGTGAGTGATCACAACCCAGTGAAAATCGCCCTTCTAAATAGTCCAAGAAGAACCAGACCTGCTTTCAAGTATTGCAATGTTTGGGCAAGTCATCCAAAATTCTTAGACATAATGCAAGAGGAGTGGAATCATGGTGCTGAGAGGTGTAAGATGTTTAGGGTGGTAAGGAAGCTGAAACATATGAAGAGTAGATTGAGGACCTGAATGGACAACATTTGAGGAATATTATTACTGAAACAGACGAGGATAGGCTTGCTCTTGCTCAAGCTCAGGCTGCATTACACCTACAGCCTCTGGACATAACTTTACAAGAGCAAGAAAAGCTGCAATATCTAAAATTTAAGAGATTTTCATACTTGGCTGAGATTTTTCTACAACAAAGGAGTAAAACAACTTGGATTAAACTTGGAGATGACAATACAAGATATTTTTTCTCAGTCATTAAACACATGAAGTTACAACAGACTATCATACAAATGAAGGATAGTGATGATGTGGTGCATAATGATCAGCAAGCAATAGCAAACATCTTTGTGGAATACTACAAAAATTTACTTGACACCAAAGAAAGGCATAGAACTAAGCATGTGGGAGTTTTCTAAGGAATGGACATGTCTTGTCCACTGTCCAACAGTTGCAACTGATACAACCTTATACTGAGAAAGACATTAAGGCAACAATGTTTGGTATTGATATAAACGATAGCCCGGGGACAAATGGTTATGGTAGTGGCTTCTTCAGAGCAACTTAGGGAGTTATTGGTGAGGAAGTGACTCAAGCAATTCTGGAATTTTTTGCAAATGGTAAGCTCCTGACTCAGTTAAATTCTATTGTTTAATCCCTGATTCCTAAAGTGGATGCACTAGAGTATGCTAGCTAATTTCGACATATCTCGTGTTGTAATGTAATTTACAAGTGCATCTCCAAAGTTATATATATGAGACTGAGGAAAGCTATAGCAGTAGTGGTGGTTTGTAATCAAGCAGCTTTTATTGAAGGAGATCCTTGATACACAATGTCCTGATATGTCATGATCCATTGAGTCATTACACCAGGAAAATAAGTTCAAGATGTTTGATGAAAATTGATTTAAGGAAGGCTTATGACATGGTTAGTTGGGATTTTATTGAAGAAGCACGGTTGGGTTATGGCTTTCCACAATCCTTTGTTCAATTGATCATGACATGTGTAACTTCAGCATAGTTCACTGTTAAGGTCAATGGAGAAGGGTTTGAATATTTTGAAGGAAAGCGAGGTCTTAGACAAGGAGATCCAATGTCCCCTCTGCTATTTGTGCTAGTCATGGACAATCTGACAAGGACTCTTAGAAGGATGAGTGAATTATCAAACTTCAGTTACCACCGAATGTGTAAGTCCACTAAACTCATACATCTGATTTTTGCAGATGATCTGATGGTGTTTTGTAAAGGTGACAGGGATTCTACTAAGAGGGTGATGGAGGCTCTTCAACATTTTAGTGCAGTGACTGGTTTAGTTGCAAATCTGGAGAAATCCAATATCTTCCTTGCTGGGATGGATGATGCTACAAAGGAAAGGATTTTGGATAGTACTGGGTTTTCAATAGGTACACTGCCTATTAGATACTTAGGAACTCCCTTATCCTCAAAGAAATGGAACAAAGTAGATTGCCATTAACTGGTTGATAAAATAACAAAGAGAATCACTGTTGGAATTGAAAGAAGTTAAATTCATTAAAGAATGTGATGGCACAATGGTAACACAATGGGCATTATTTACTAACTTCAAATGGCTCTTATTCCATAACTAGCAGTTATCATGCAATGTTGGGGCCACTTCATAGATTACGTGAAGCAGAATTGATGTGGAGCTCTATTATGTTGCTTAGGCATTGAATCATAGTGTGGTTGGCATATCAGGGGAGATTACTCACTAAGGAGAGACTACACATGTTGAACATACCGATGGAAGATGATGATTGTTGTTTATGTGATGATAGCGTTGCTAAGACAAAACTGCACATGGTTGTTGAGTGTCAATGGGTGAATGCAGTTAGAACTGGGCTGACTAATTGGATGGGAGTGACTATACCAAGATTAAATGCTAAATAGAGCTTGGGTTGGATAAAACGAAGAGCTTGGAGGCAATTCAAGAAGGAAATAACGGCTGCTACGTATGGAGCTCTAATTTACCATAACTGGCAAGCAAGAAACTGGAAACAGTTTAGGCAAATAAATGTAAATATAGAGTTTGTCATTACACAGATCAAAAAGAAATTAAAGGAGAGGTTAGAATTGGTTCTAGGTTCTAGGAAGGCTAGGCATTGCCAAGGTTTGATTCATAGGTTATGTACTTAGTTTACATACTCTTTGTTTTTTGTTTTGGCTTTCACTGGGGTCTGGAGCTCTTAACATCTTTCCTAGCAGATGGTTAAGACTTCTGGATGCTCTTTTGTTTTTAAATACTTTGTTTTGGTATGGTAATAATTCACAGTTATTGCCTCCCAAAAAATATATCAAGTGTAATAATTGTATAATGACCAATTAGAAATGACAAATGGACAAGTTAATTAGTTTTAAGCATTATTTTTTCATCTCACGCGCTTTCAAGTATACACTTTCTTTGCCAAGTCACCTCTTAAGGGGGTATAAATTATACTTTGAACGAGATTTGGGGGGGGGGGGGGGGTGGGGGGTTGAAAAAAACGCCCGTAAAGTTAAATTGTTAAACTGAGTTTTGACGACAAGTTTGAGGGGGATTTTATGTATTTTTCTCTATTAGAATTTCACCTATCTTCTTAGCATCATCAATCATCAGACTGAAAAGGCCTTCTAGTTCAAAAAGTCTTCCATTGTCATTAAGTTGTACATTAGCTCACTGCTTTCTGCTTCTCTCTTCTCTCGAGTCCCTCTCTAACCATGAAAATACATGCATGCCAGTTCAAGAACACAAATTGCTTTGTCTCTTGCCTGAAAAGATGCCCTCTTCAGTCTACTTTCCTTGGGTGGATAGCTCTTGCTTTATTTTTCTTGCTTCTTTTGATGACTCGTAGAGTTGATTTGTGAAGTGACTCTTGACCCCAGTATCATAAAGGCAGTCAATGTAGTTTAAGATGCAGATAACGGTCATATGTAACTTTGATCCGAATTCATGCCTTGTCAAATATTTCAATAATTAATTCAGTTAGCGTGCATTATCTCTCGCAAACCCTTTCTATATACGGTATGCTTTATTGAGTCAGTCAACATAAAATATCTGTACGCTATATTCTTCTTGTTTTGAATTTCGTTATGACAATGACATCACCTATACTTGAAACAGCTGGATGTTGCTTGGATCATTTGATAAAGCGCTCAACTTTTATTTTCTCTTATTCACTTGTATCACTACGTACATTGCATGTTTAGAACTAAGAATATAATGATGCATCGAAAGCAGTTAAAACATCCAATGAATTTCAAAGATATAATCAAATTTTCAGTATCTTATTTTATCGTCTGACATTTATTACAACTAATTTGGTATTATATTTCTATGGAAAAATTTACAGCTATATTCTCTGTTTTAAAATTATTTTAAAGTAAAATGTAGCAGAACTTTGTTAGTTTTTTAAATTGAAAAAAAATAGAAGTATCCAATACAAGTGTTTTTTAAGTGTTTCGAAAGTAAAAAAATAAGAACTAGAAGTTGGAAGGATATGTCAAACCTAGTGCATTTTGGAGGGCCATAAAAAGTGCTTCTTCTTTAGTAGTATTTCACTAATGCTACTTTCCGTGACGGCAAGCATTTCCGATGGACCAGCGACTATAAAATTTGGGAACCCCACGTGAGATTATAGATGACTATTATTAGGGAAAGCGATATATATATAAAAACTATTGATTTGATGATCATATAATTAATTTTCGATATATAATAGAGAGAGTAGCTAACCAAAATGAAATTATTATATGATGAAGAAATGGGAAATATTAGAGGAAGGTGCTAGTAGTGCAGGTGTGCTTACTAGGCCAGAGACGATTATGCAATACAAAAAAAAAAAAAAAAAAACTTGAAATGAAAGCACTTTGTTAGAGTTTTAAGGCTAAGGACTGTTTCACCGGACATTTCATCATGTCCCGTAGTTGGACTCGTGGGCCGTGGCTCTATGGTAAAAATTTGTTCAAGCTCAGTGTTTAAACTCATCTAACAAATACATGACACGTGTGCTTACATGCTATCACTATCATAATTTATCATTAATTTATCATTTAACTATGATAAATTAATATATTTTGGTGTAAACATGAAAATGTGTGGCAAGGTGGATTAGTGAGGATTGTTCTCCCACTAAAAATTCCAACAGATTGTTCTCCCGCCAAAACTCCACATGCCACACTAACCTATTTATAAACCACTTTATTACTATTATGTTCTCTGTTCAAAACATTCATCTGCTCTCTCTTAAGAACAAATACTGAAGTTCTTTCTCTGTTAACAATAATGGGGTTTGTTAAAATTCGCCTCGTCGATGCTTTTGAGAATGCAAAAACTTGTTTCGGACCTAGTTACCTTGCTTTGAAAACTATGGTCGCCGCGGTTGGAATTACAATGACCTAACCTCCTCTACAGGTTTTACTGCTCAAGTTTACCTTCATATGACGAAGGTCACGGTTGTCTCAAGATAAGGTCACTAAAGCATAAATGCACCAAAAACTTTGCTATTATAAGATACCTAGTTATTAATACGTGTTTATAGCATATACCTCTGTATTTAAAAAGTTAGTATCGCATGTCTTATTATTTGTTGGAATACAATATCATGGTTCTTGTTGTTAAAAATCTTATTGGTAGATGGGGAGATTTACGTAGTTTAATTCAAAGATACAAAATTCTACCGGTATTTAACTAAAAACTTAAACTTTGAAAAGAAAATTTCTACATTCCTAATGTCATGATCATATAAGAAAATAATGAATTTTTCTAAATATTAATTGTAACTTTTGGGTACACATAATAATTTTCTAGTGGTTATAAGAAGACGTTTGCTGAAGAACAACATTAATTGTAATTCAGATATTGAATAAGAACTTAAAAATATAAAAAGTATATTTAATGTTCTATGTCACTATACAAGAAAATTATGAATTTTTATATTAAAAATACTTGAAAATGGTATTTTATCCCATATAATATATAATTTTTCTAATTATCATAAATAAAAAAATTTATTTTTTCTTAGATTTTAGTTGGTGATGTTAAATGAATGGGCAAATTAGGTTAAGTTTCTATTTCTCATTAGTTAATACATAAATCTACCTGGTTGTTCTAATTTTTCCTTCTTCTAGTACATTTGCTCTCCTTTTTTTATGACAGGTTTATATTCCGTTTGAAACTCATTTTTTTAAAATCAATTATCTTTATTTACCCATTAAAAAAAGATTGTCCAAATGAATTCATCCTTAAAATAATAATATTATAGCTTTGCATCCAAAAAAAGTCAAAAGAGTGAAATCCGAAAAAAGTACAGGAATCTTATTAAAAATACCTGTGAAATTATATTAAATTTTGACTTTAGTCATTGATTTTATTGAGGAGCTTAAGTTATGTGCATAGTCAGTGTACAAATTTTTTACACTATCAAGTAAAATTTACCTGCTATAGCAGGTTGTCAATGTTTTCTCAACTTTTTTACTTCTCTAAAATGCCGTGCCTGACGAAGGTAAGCATTCGAATCTGTTTCATATTGAATTTGATTTTGAATTCACTTAATCCCCATTTTTGGTCAATGAAATGTTTGTAGTATTCACGAGTCTTCATCTACTACTATAACTGCTAGATTCGAACACCAAAGTTTCACTCAAACAATGTTTTTTAGTTAGGAAGAGAAACCTAAGATTAATCAACGCTGGAGAAAATGAGTTTGAACTTTCCTGTCGAGGTCCAGTGCTTCTGCTTTGTGAAGCTGAAATTTGAACTTATTTTAATATATCTCAATGTCTATAGCGTTGATTTTGCGAAGATGTTGAATATAATCATCATGTGGATTTATGGATTTCTGCTATCACTGTGTAACAACTTCTATTAGACGTTTGATTAAGGGTGTATTATATGATGCCACTATGCCAACTAAACGCTACTACAGCATATATACCTACACAGCCACATATGCACGGAATCAACTAGATATACAAACTAGGAGAAATGTCCAAATAATTTCCAATATTATAAATGTAGTATAATATACTATTGAAATGTTTTAGAATATAGACCCACTAGCAGTGTCAAGTGTGCGAGTCACACAATTTCGGGCATCAAATTTAACCAAAAAGCTTTTGACAAATGAAATCCAATTGAAGTATGATGGAGAATAACTTTGAAAAATGAAAGATCACACAGATTATTGCATTGAACTGAAGGTCTGCATATTTTTAAGACATAACTCTCTGATTTTTCTTTCTTAAATGCATTGAAGATCAAGAACCTACAACTCTGCACTCATTTTCGACATTCTAGCAAAATTTATCCTTGATTTTAGTACATGTTTCTTGTACAAAATGGACTACTACCATTTACCACACAGAAACTGAGGCCCTTCTCTACTGGTGGAGGCCAAGATACCAGTTGGCATTGGAGAATTTTTTTTTTTTTAAAAAAAAAAAGGTAAATGGACATGGCATATATGACAGACTATGTCAGGAAATTGAAAAGACAAAATAATTCTGAGAAGATGATTGTGGCTTTCCTGGTATAGGAACTGTATTATCGACAAAACTGCAAAGATTAGGAAGGACGCCATTAACATGAATAAAGTTGTGAGCTTATTTTTACGCATCTCAAGTTTTCAAATGGTAAACATATTCGAGTTATATTCTTTTTTGATGACATATTCAAGTTATATTCTTAGCAACTACACACTTCCCTTTGAAACTCAGGGTGTTCAAGAAGCAGACTGATAACTATCCAGAGAACGCCACAATTATAGATGGAGCTGTGATATGAAGAGCCAAATACATGCAAGATAACTTCAATAGGTTTTCTATTTCTGGAGAATAGTGGTGACTATGCCAACAATGCTTTCATTCCTGTACAAAACTCTCATCTTATAAGGGTTATCACTTATCAGAAATGTAATCTTATGATGATACTTATTGTGCACCTATTATCGATGAGTCTGAGGGTTCAACAACATGTATTAAGGAGGCAGGAAATTCCATTAGCTTTTCCACTGAATCTTATAAGGCATCAGAAGTGAATTTTTCTTCACAGATGCACTTCATTAAAGCATAAGACCAATCAATCATATGAATCTAGAAAGAATGGTGGCATAGTGTAACGTTATTTCTCTGTTATCCAGCTGTAGTAGGTAGCATGGCTCTTGATTTATCATGCACTTAATCTTGCTGACTTACAAGGGGCAAATTACCAGGAATTCATTTACTGACACTTTCTACAGCACTGAAATGTAGACTACAGACATTATGGAGTGTACCATTTGTTTCTTATAAGTAAATACACTATTCAGACAAGCACTGAAAACATGAAGAGACCATCATATCTTTTCAGTTCTGGAATCCAGTCTGAGGGTGGAAACAGTGTTTTTTTAAAAATATGTTAGGAAATGCTGCATACTGCATAACTCCAACTGAGAAACCCTTCATGCACGGGTGAGCCATATTGATATCTAGACCAGAGCCCAGCTTTCCTAATTGTATGAACAAACACTACTTTTACACTAGTGACGGATAATGTAAAGAATCAAAATGTTGACGAGAAAGAGATATTTTAAGTCTTCAGTTTATACTACCTGCATGTTTTCAAGATTTAATATTCCAGGTTTCTTCAAGCAGTCGGCCATGTTGCACTCACCAAAATGCCCAAGCTATAAGCAAGTAGAGAGAATGCAACATGATAATGAAAAGATGCATACCGTGAAAAGGGCAAGAACAATTACAAACAACTAAAACATGGGATGAAAAATGAGAAGAGAACTACTTATCTAGTAAAACAGATTTGGCTCATTATTGGTTGATTTCCAATCTGGGAGAAACTTGCTACAAGCTGAACAGAGGAGGAGCAGGCGGTCACTCAGTGCCTTCAACAAAGTAAAGCTGGCATGGTTCAACTGTCCAATGAACTGAATCTCAGCCACTACGACGAACATTGTACAGTGATCTCATTGCCTACTAGCCAAATAGAAAATACCAAACTGCTTTAGAACGTAACTGCCACAGCATCTAGATCCCTCGCATGCACTGATGAAAGCAGCCAGATGAATGGCCTGTTCAAGAAACAAGGTGTCTGGATTCTCATCATACTGGGTATATACAAAGATAATCCCGTCTAAGCAGACAAAAGAAGCCAAATCTAAAACAAGCTATGTACTTACTAGCACCAATAAATCGATACTAAGCTCCAACATGCAATTGATTGCATGATCACTTATTAAGCCAGAGCACTTTTCTCCTCATCATGCATAGCCTGGAGGACTAATCTGAAGCACAGTAACTGTTGCTGCTATGAGTTTCTGCAGAAACTACTGTTTTCCAAACTACATAGGGGCCTCTTTTTTGGAATTCACATGGTTGAAAACAAGTTATTGCCTTTCCCATGAGGGCCATGGCAGCAATGCTTGGGGAATGTTTCTTCTGGAAATCACCAAGTTCCAACTTTGAGCATTGAGGCTCACAAACCACCATTGATTGAGGCCTCTTTTGTGCAGTGACAGATCTATTATGAAGCCACCTTTGAACCCAAGACAGTGAAGTCAATAAATCTTGCTCATCAGAGTTCCTTGCTAAGGCTAGATTTCTATCATGAGCCACCAATTCTTCACCATGAAATTTACCAGCTGCGAGTTCTGAGCCAGTTGTGGTAGCTCTAGAAATTTTGCTATGGGACTTGTTTGCTTTCTCATGAGATGACTTCGCTGAAAGGTTAGAGCTCTTTGTTCCAACAGAAAGGAATCTAGAAGCACTCAATTTGAGGCGCTTGACCCATCTGCTACCAGGTTCCTCATCGAGCAGCGTCGCAGGGCAAATATCAGCTTTCAATGGACTTGGCTGCTCGTTAAGGTCAAGGAACAATCTTCTATCCAAACTTTGAGTTCTGGAAGAAGTTGGTTCCAACTTGTCGGTAGGAGCTGGAAGCTCCAAGTTTATGTCAGGTATTTCGGTGGTATTAAGGCTTTTATGTCCAACTTCTTTCTTGGGACAGTCAAGTGCTTGACGAGTAGGTATATGGTCCATTCCACTCACCTGCAAGATACCAGAATTACCAGATGATCAGCATTGAGATGCACTTATTATTGCTTGTGAATTAAACCTTAAACTCGCATTGAGAATCTAAACTGAAGGGGTCAAACGGGAAATTGATGGTACCATTTGCAAGAGTACTGCTCTGCAGAAACTATTGGAATTACACAAATAATAGAGCACTGCAGTTTGCTGAATTTACATGGTTTCTCCTATGGGGAAGAATACCTTCTTTAATGGGGAAGAGTTTATACCTGCAAAAGGCAGTAGAAAAGGCACATTCATTATAAAGTATAAGTCTGTGCAGCTGCTATATCTTCCAGACTAAAGCTTAGAAAGATCTTTCATATTTTCCTTGATAGCTTAGACTTATAAAGACCATGACCATAACAAATTCTAAAGAGGATTTTTACACCACTTTATATTAGTTAAGAGCTTTAGTCAAGACTATTCCTAGACATTGTTCATCAGAACAGTACATACCACAAAGCTGGTTCTTTTCCTGGAACACACCAATTTACATTGTATTAGTTGCAGCTGAACATTCATTCTTTAACATCACTTCAGATGGCTTACTGTCTTCAATATTGTCTTTTCCTTCACAACCTGCAAAACGATCCAGAATTTGAAGCTTCAGTCTTTGTTGATTATCACCAATAAGTTAGAGATTGGCTGTCATGATCACTTAGTGTGTGTTCGGTGTGAAGGAAATAAATGGTTTTCTTACTTTTTCTGGTGTTGGTAAGCAAGCAAAAAAATATTGTCCCAAGAGCAAGAGCATTTATATGTAAACTAGGAAAACATTATGGGGGTAGGGTGGTCAATGGAGGGTGTTGGGGTGGTCATTTATGCAACTTATTTTTCTTATTACTCCCACTGGGGAAATCATATTTCTAATTTTCAAGGAACTTGTTTTCTAGAAAAAAAATTTTGCCAAAACATTTTAACCCACCAAACATGAGAAAATTGAAACTATTTTTTTTATTTGTGTTTGGCCAATTAAGTTAAAAAGTACTTTTGAGCAGCAATTAGTGTTTGATCAAGCTTTTAAAAAGTGCTTCTATGTGTATTTTTCTCAAAAGTACCTTTCGGCAAAAACTATTTTTTTAGCTTCTGAAAAACTGCTTCTGCTACTCCCCAAAACACTTCTTTTTTTCCAAAAACTTGACCAAACACCTCACTTTTTTTAAAATAAGCACTTATTAAAAAAATAAATATTTTTAGAGAAAAAATAAACTTGGTCAAACAGGCTATAAATCTTTTAACTAAGAATAAATCTTTGGATACAGAATTAGTCTGGATGTGCGCCACGTGTTACATCCAGTTGTCCGAGGAGCTTCACTGAAAACTACACTATGTTGATAGATAATTTCTTTTATGTAATATATATATATATATATATATATATATATATATATATATATATATATATTATTTATTATATGTTGAATCTTTGGCTTTACATGTGAATAGTTTAAATTTTGACCTTCGTTGATAAAAATATTGGCTCCGCTACTAATTATATCGGCACCCAAGTGTGATGACTTTCATCATTTCGCTGAGACAAGACTTAAATAGAGTGACAAAAATAATACGAATTTTATAACCGACCCCAACTTGCTTAAGAGCCCGTTTGACTTAGCTTATAAGTTGCTGAAAATAACTTATAAGCTATTTTCGATTTTTTTGAGTGTTTGGTTGGCCAGCTTATAAGCCGCTTAAAATAAGCCCAAAAAAATTAGCTTAAAAAAAGTAAGCTGCTTTTTTAAAGCTCATCCAACGGGCTCTAAATTGAGTCCGTGTAGTAGTTGTTATAACAACTCAAACTTATTCTTAAAAAAGAAATTACAACTTACAAAAAATTACTCAATTATTTCTGGTACTTTTATACACTTCTCTGGAAAATAGACCCAGAAATGAAAGATGAAACCGTTGGTACACAACAAAATGGATACTACCTCCGTCCTAATTTATGCACACTTTTCGAATTTTGAGAGTCAAATTATTAATTATTGTGACTTATAGTACTTGTCATTAGTTTCCTAATATATAATTTTAAAAAAAAAAAAACTTAAAAGATTATATGTCCGAACTGTGCCATATAAATTGTAACAGATGGGAGTATTTTATTAAGCATATAGAAGAGACAGAAAATGAAGTTGATAGTTTGACAAGAAGTAAACTTCAAAATGAACTGACCTCTGTTCGCAAAAGGCAGTAAGGTCGAAACTGAAGGAAACTTTAGAGCTCCACTGAAATTGAACTATGAAGTGGTTAACCGTTACTACTGATTTATGCATATATATAGAGAGAGAAAAAATTGCTCGGCAATAAAATCAAAAAGGGTAAATATATAGCCATCGAATTAGCATTGGATAATTTGGTGTCATGCGAAGGAGCAGAACACAAAATAGTGAACAAACATGTGTTTTGTCATCATGTGAGGCTTGGAGGCTTCCAGCTCAGCTTTCTTTTGATTTTTCTCTCCCATTTCAAGTCGCCTCTCATCATATAGTATTTGTTATTATTATTTTGTTTTCTAGTTGGGAAATATCTACTACCTACTTATTTGAAGTATATTTATTGATTATGCAAAAACTTTAATGATTTTAATCTTTCTTTCTTTCTTTTATTTTTTCAAAATAAATCTTGCTTTGACCAGGCATTCAATCTTGTCCTTTTTCTGTTCTATTCATTTAATTGTATGTGAACAACTTGTTTGGCTAGGGGGCAACCTACTTTTAAAACACATGATCTTTTTCTGAAATTTATGTTATGTTATTTTTAAATATAAGAAAATTTTAATTTTTTTAATAAATTAAAAATAAGATACTGTCACGTAAGCTCAAATAGAGCGATTGAAATTAACTATGAAAGTTGAGGTACAAGTCACACGACAAGTAAGTTGAAATTCCATAGAAGCATTGAATAAGGAGAGGTCCACAAAAAAATAAAAAAAGAGATGTTGAATATTATTAGCAGTAACTATCTTGACTCCATTAAATTTTCCGAATTAATTTATAGAATTGGTAAATTATCCCTTTGAGAATAGAATAATATAGTGACATTTGAAGTCTCTGACTACAAAAAGATATATAGTAATAAATTACAGTAGTTAGTAGTATATATGTTTGTTTTCAATGACACCAAGTATATTGGCCTAGCGTTTATTAAACTAAAATCAGCTCATGATTATTATCACACATTAATTTCATTACCATTACTCCAACTACCATGTACAAATTAGTATTTATATTACTATTAAGTTATTTACTCAAAAAATAAATAAATTAAAGTAATTGTCTTGACGAGTATCGCAGCCAAGAATAGAAGTCTAAGTTTTCCAAATTTTAAGATACTATATTACCAAAACTTTATAATTGGAATTTGTATCCTGCATAAGCATAATTTACATACAATATTCAAGTTTCACCAAAGGCCTTTCTCTATTCTTTCTTTTCCTAAGAGAAAAATAAAAAAGGGTTGTTATTTTAAAAAGTGAAATAACTATCTTTTGGATTGGTATGAGCAAAAGTATCTTCTTCCTTCCTTTTTTTTTTTTTAATTTAATTTTTAAGTTTTTCAAAATATCTTGTATAGTTGACTTCCAGCCTCACCCAATCATCAGCGGAGATACATATGGGGAGACAGGCAATGGCAATCGGCACAGAAATATCTACTCAGTGCAGATATCCCATGTTAGCAAAAAAAGATATCCCATGTGCCTTTCGGATCATTTGGTATGAAGAAAAGTATATAGTAGCAATAGATTAAGAACATAATTCATTCGTTTCATTTTATGTCTCTTAATTTAATCAGTATAGAATTTAAAAATATAAAAAAGGCTTTACAATATTGTAATCTTAAATTAAGTTTGTGTATAACATATCAATTGATTTTTGTGATTGTAAGCATGTCATGTCATTTTTACAAGGGTGTGTTACAAAAAATAAAATAAGAATTTTGCAACTAAGATCGTGTTATTTTAAATATAGAAACATGAAATTTTTCTAAACACTACTCCAAAGCGTATGCTTTGTCAATTATAACAAACTTTATATCCAAAGTTAATAAACTTTAGTCACATATATATTTGGGTAATAAAATAAAAATTGAAGTATGCAAAACGTTAGATATGGATATTGTTTTCCAGTAAAAGCGAATTTTTGATAATATCAGTTAAATTTCTAGTTTTGTAGGATTTAAAGACAAGTGGATTGTATCCGATCCTTGAAACTCAGAAGGATGATAAAAACAATGTAACAATGATGAAAACCTAAGCAAAAGACTGAATATTATTCAAAGCAATATTGTGTTCTTGAGTCAAGAGCTGAGAGAGAAAAATAATTAGGCTTATAAGTCTCGAAGATGGTATCCCTCTTCCTTCCTTCCCAAGCTATCTTTATACAAGTCAAAACTAGACTTTTCAACTCTAAAGTACGGATCGTGCTGCGGAACAATGATCGAGGCTGACAAATGTGACATAAGTTGGTGGGAGTGGAGGCCAGCTGTAGCGAGCTCTCGGGCTCTCTCGTGTCCGTTTAGTCATTTGTCCCCGGGGGGCGGGGGCATATTACCCCATACAGATATGCTGGCTATACTTATGTTTACCTGTGCACGCACATACGAAAGTATAATTTATCTCGCGATAAGCTCAATATACAAAAGTAAGACAATTTTTCATTAATTGCTATCCAAATTAAATGCCATGTTGATGTTGTAATGTGACATTAATCATGACACGGTTTAATGTTCCATGTATTAACACCTGGATTTTCTTATATAGGTATTAATTTACCTTGATGAACTTCTATTAGAAAATGTATCAACAAGATACTTGACTTCTCATAGCCATTATTTTCCTTGATTAACACCATTTACATCGTTAGTGTGCATCACACAATTAATTTGATTGTATCAAAATAAATACAAATGATTGCTGGTGAAAGTAATGTAGAGTTCTTTATATATAATTTGAGAAACCAACCCCAGAATATAAATGTATGAATGGTAAAAGTTCACTTTAGAAAGCATTAATGTATGAGATTTTTATTAAAGAAGAGTTTCAATATACAAATTTCGAAAAAAATCCTTGCAGCTTTTAAGTTGAAAGGTAAATTTTGTGACCAACAATCATAAAACCTATCTTTTCCAAAAGACCCAATCGTGTTGGAGTTGTAGTGTTCCAATTTGAGTTTGAAAAAGTGTCATTTCCAAATAAACAAGATATACCAAATTAACTATCGTTTAATTACATGACACTAAGTGTATCTTTCTATTAAATGTTAACGCAATTAGCGTGAAGTTTCTTATTAATGTTCAATTATAATACAATAAACTCTATGATGGTACTAATTATCAATTACAAAAATGCTTTCCATCAATTTTAGCATGATATGAAAGCTTGTAATTCTACTTAACAGTATTTTCTGATAGAAAGTTTTGATTTGATTTTTAGTTCAAAGGAAAAATGATAAGTTAAAAATAAATAATTTCACGTGAGACAGAGAATTTGCAGGAAATAATTAGAAGCCGTTTGGACATGGTTTGTAACCATCAGATGAAACCATGATTTGAAATCATTTATGTACATGCAATTTGGATTTCTTCAGTTGTATTTTTTCTTATACACATAAAAACATCACAAGTTGTGAAAACTATCAAAATATTCTCAATTCTTATACAATCTTACCAAATGACCAAGTCATAGTTCATAACAAAATTAATACGCTACTAGAAGGCTTTTCTAAAAAAATACAACATCAATTGATCAAACTTTAGTTCAATAAAAAAGAAAATTTAACTTGAATAGTAATGTAAATACTCTTTAATATAATCTTCCCACATGGTAGACATAAATAAAGGTTGGTAAATGGTTGGTGGGAGTAATTGTTAAAAATACCTACCAACTTATAGGTTTTTTTTTTTTTTTTTACAAAATATAAACTTATGGGTCAAGTTTATATTTAAAATTTTTAAAACCATGAGCTGAAATGTATGTCCAAACGCTGATATCTTCTCATGGTTTCAAATCGCATGTCCAAACGCCTATTTAGTTTAAACTGATTGTGCATCAAATTTGAACATAACTTCTGGTTCTTTTTAGTGAAGTAATAATATATTATTCCCTCCGATCTAATTTAATTGTCTTATTTTTCTTCTTGGGTTGTGTAAAAAAGATTGTCTCTTTCTATATTCAGTAAGTTGATAATTTAAACATCCTATATCGCAAGTTTAGAACTACAAGATTCAAAGACATTTTAGTGCATCATAATTTATACACATCTTTAATTTAGGATCACAAGATTCAAAAATCTAGTTTTATTTTTTAAAATTCGTATCTAGTCAAACTATGACACTTAAGTTGAGACAGAGGAAGTAGTAAGTAATGGAGGAACGATTTGAGTTATTAATGCCTACTCTAGATCATCAACTTTAAAGGGATACTTTTATCTCATTATATTTTAATTGGGATTTCCCATTTCTATATTAGTGCAAATATACATATAGATATGTAATTTAATACCAGATTAATAATCAAATAAGAAATAAAGCAATACTAAATTTTCTATCCCACGGACTATTTATGCTTGTGCGTATGCCAAACGTTTCCTTCAGATGAAAGAGAGAGAGCGACGTGGAAAAGCACTAATGACTTAACCATAACCAGTGAAATGTGTACGTGTTACTAATATTTGTTTTCTTGGCAAGTTTGAAGGCCACGAACCTACTCTTTCTACCACTACACAATTTCTCCCAATTCTGTGCTTCACTTTTGTCCACGCCCATCATTCCCACTCCTTTTTCTTTTCTCAAAATCATCACTTACCTTTTACCTTTCCCTTAAAAAGATGGAAAATGCCAAATACCTCAATCATTTATGACATACCAATTTAATCTATATATAATATAAAGCTAGACATAGACAAGGTGATGTGACATCTCTCTATGACCTTCATTTATATTTATCTTTTTTCTTTTTTTTTGGATTTTTTCTTATTTTTTTATCATTATAATTCAATTAAACTTATTCTATTAATTATAGGCCATAAAGTTCCTCTACTAAAGTGGGGTTAATGTGTGTAGTCGTGGATTTCATGGTTGTAATCGTGGGATTAATGCGGCCTGTATGCCTTCTCCATTTTGCAATCCCTAAATTATAATGTTTGATTTATACACATGTGCAGATTAACAATGACTCTTTATCTTCTCTTATTTATTCCGTTTAAGTAGGTTACTTAGGTGAAGAAACTAATCATTTAACCTTCTTTATTACATGGAGTACTTATCATACATTAATTTTGGATTTTAAGACTACCCGGAACTCATTAGTATGAATGTATAAAGGCTCCATCTTGCCTATTTCGTATCATGAAACGCTGGGGAGACCTTTGAGTCTCCAGATTTTTGGATATCTCTTTGCTATCATTCCTCCCTTTCCTACGTTTATTTTTTCCTTCTTTGTTAATTGATTGGTTGTGCTAAGTACTGCTCTTGCACAAGTTTTTGTTGTCCTTTATTAAGAGTTGTTCTTCAGTATAAAAAATGAGTTGTGTCAAATTATCACCTTGTGCACTCTCTCTCTCTGATCTTAGAGATGTCGCTTGAATTTTTAAGGTATTGAAGGTTAAAATTTTGGAGCAAACTGCTATTTTAATGGCGATCATTTGTTCATGGAATAGCGATTACTTTCAAGATACACATAATAAGTATTCTTTCCTTTTGATACTCTTCTTTTTGTAATTTATATTTTATTTACCCGCTTGGAGATAAATTCTGTTGTGGTTATAATATTCACATTAGTAGCATTTTATTTATCTGTGTATACATGGTGGTTTTTATATGTTTTTTGAATATTCATTATGGTAACATGTTGTGCTATGTTTTTGTTAGTAGTAGTACTGCGACAACGGTATACCCCTTTTAGTATGGCATGTTGAATTTGTCGTGGCCTTTATTATAGATCGGAGAAATTTTGCAAAGAACTATTTTCCTATTTATGTTTCAAATCTATTGGAGACAATTTGATGTTCATTTTGTAGGAATATCAAAAGTTGAGCACAGAAAGGTGATGTGGCATCTTTCTTTGGCTAGAATTCATATTTATCTTTTTTTCTCAATTTTTTTGCTCTTTTTAGAGACAAATCAACCTAATAAATCCTTCAACCCCTTTAATTTTATCATTTTTATATTGCCTTAATTCTTTTCTAAATAAATCTCATTAAGTTCAATTCTTTATTAGTCTCATTAATTTCCTTTTTAATTATTTTAAGAATGGTGACGTTTCGAAAAAGAAGTGTAACGCAGGGAGGGTAGAGGACCATTCATCTTCCCCTATTGGAGTATATTTCTTTTAATATAATAACTACAAATATTTAACAACAGACCTCCATCTTCTGACATCTTCTCAAACATGTTCTTCTACTTCTTTTCCTCTTTTATGAACTATCCATAAAGACAACAATCAATAGCAATGATAAAGGATATTTAAGGTAAGTTTTTGTATATATGATTATGATCAAATCATTGAGGAGATTCATTAACTTTTGTTCTTTCATTTTCAATATGATGTTCCATGATCTAAAATATAATGCAAAAGTGAATTTCATTTCATAGTTTGCATGCCCTTTTATAAGTTACTATCATATGGTGATTTTTTTTCCATTCTTTATTTAAGTTTTTAGAGTAATGGTGCTCTATTCGTAACGCTCCAAGAATAGTGGTCAAGGGTAAACGACAAGACTCCACGACTGAAAAGAGACGACATTACTGCACTGCTTTAAGTCAAAATGAGTGAAATATGCATTTCTTTTAAGTCAAAATGATTTTATAAAATTATTTTGATAATATTTTGCCTTTCCATCTGGCAAAGCGACTTTAATAATATTATAAATCATTTAGAAAATAATTTACATATTTTTATAATTAATATAAAGCATTTGGAAATTTTAATCAGGAAATAATTCAAAATAATTATTTAAGTAATTGTTAAAATTATTAAAAGTCCATTTAGCAAGTATTTTACCCCGTTTAATTCAAGAAATCTGATTAATTAAATAAGATAATCAATTTACTTCTCAAATTTTAATTTTGCACATTCAATTTGCATTTGTGCAATTTTTAGAGTTAATCACAACTAATCAAGTGTTTGATTGCGGTTAATTTATAAATTTCTTACTATATGGTTAAATAGGGCCATAATTGAAAATTACCAAATGCGCGGTTTAAGTCAATTAAGGTCACAGTTGCAATTTAAGTCTTTTATATAACTAATCATGTAGCAACCCCCAAGGGAGGATGCTACTTAACGAAATTAATTCATACTAACTAATTTCAATATTCGTCCGGAAACTATTTTTGCAAAATAGACTAATAACTAAATGTAAGGATAAAATTTATTTGACAACATGTTCACTAGTAGAACAAAATAATAAATACATATGTAATTCGAGTGTACCACAAAATTTAGAAGAAACAAATTTAAAACAATGACGTTATTATGTGGTAGCGGAAATAGGCTCATGTGAACAAGTTTCAAAATACAACATCTCAACATAGTAGGATCTAAAAAAAAATTCTTTAAAAAAAATAGAAAAAATTAATCATAAAAATGGACAACACCTATTTTGAGTTAAATCAACACTTTAAAATTCATCAAACACATAATAGAGAAATATTTTTCATGCTACAACATTCAAGGCTCATACCAAGCATGAAATTCAACTCCCAATCTCAAATACAATGTCACGACCCAAACTGATGAATCATGACGAGTGCCTGACCGCTACTGACTAGACACCCTTATACCTGTACCTGGACCTCACTGAACAACAGGGTGGCCCATGTATGACTTATAACTGAACTATAATGACTCCTGTAAGAACAACACCATGAACTCAGCATCAAGAACTCACAGCCACCTGTACATATCTACTGAAAATAACAATGCAAGCCGACTAGGCCGACGCATATGCTGTACAACAAAATAAGAGCCGACAAGGCTACATAACATCCCAACTACATACAACTGTCTACAGTCCTCTAATGGAATACAAAGCTGTAGAAAGGACGGGACAGGGCCCCGTCGTACCCATATATATATAAAAATAGCCTACCAAAAATAGACTGCAGCTCCGAACCAAGTGAAGCGCACTGACTACTGCTGGGTGAAAGTCCTACTGAGCTGGACTGCCTGTTTGCCTACCTGAACTTGCGGGGATGAACGCAGCCCCCCGAGCAATAGGGGAGTCAGTAGAATAATGTACCGAGTATGTAAGGCATAAGATCAACATGTACATAAGAATTATGAAAAATATCTGAAACATGAAAGCTAATCCCAATATCTGAAAGTGTTTGTATACTCTGTATAACTGAAAGTGCCTCTGCGGCGTATGATATGCATGTTCTCTTTCAAAATCACATACATATATTATAGTATAACTGCTGGTGCTACGGAACGTACAGCCCGATCCATATATCATGTCATCCCGCGTCCGGGGTAATCTTATAATCTGCCCACTGCAGTGGTGTGCACATCTATGTGCCTACCCGACCGACTATAGCGCGGCGCGGTGTAAGAAAATAGTTGTACATATATATATAATGCATGAAAGACTTGTAAAAGAATGCTTTGAACTCCTCAGGGTAACATAAGATCTCCCAGTAACATAAGAAGCTAGTATGTCAATATAATAATATCTGGAATCTGTAGATATGAAACATATGAAATTAAGGATACAATGAATCTTATACTGTCTAGGAATAGAGTCTTTGGAACTCGCTCGTTTATTTCTTTCATTCGCATCATAAGGATCATGTCAAAAGGATAAAAGGAATAGCCCTAACATACCTTATCTGCTTCTCAAGCCAATTGCGCTTATGTCCCGGGATTGACGAATCTACACACAAGACCCAACTATTAGACTAGAACGAGCTTATATTCCAACCTTTAATCTAGTTTACAACTTAACAAAATTCGGGCAGCATTTCATCTGTAAACTTAACAATCCCTCAAATTCCAATTCAACCCAAACATCAACAACAATACTAACAACAACAACGTCAATACTTACATATCAAAATATAATCAAATCCGTTCCAAAACATCTCTCAAAATAACCCCTAATCTCAACTTTAAACTCAATCAACTTATCGTTTTCATAACTATATTTTCTTCACTTTAAATCATTAGAACTCTTGGTAATAAATCCAATAACAAAGGTAAGAATCATATACATACCTTGAAGGAACTAGAACTCCAAAAAATCAAACTTTAAATTCAACTCCTAAGCTCAACAACTTCAATAGATCCCTAGGAACAACTTTCTCTTTACTAGCTCGGGTTCATGAGGCTCGGATCTTGCAAAAACTTCACTAATATGTTGGGAAATGTTGGGAGGAATATATTAGGGTTTATATTTGGTTGGGGGAGTGAAAAATAAGAAGGAAAACGTGTGGGCTATATATATATAGTAAGTGGAATAAAGCTCTACCACTTCAGGGTCGAGGGCTCGTCAACACGTCGACGGCTGTCAACGTGCACCGTCCTTCTACCACCTGAGATTCAGGGGCTCTAGCAGGTTGACGGTGTGAAAGGATGCCAGGTCAATATATTGACGGGTCGTCCCTTTGCACCGTCAAAGTGCACTCGTCCCTGGTTCCCTGAGTTGCTCCGATTCATTTAACTTCTAATCCTATCGTATTGCAAGGGACATATACTTGTACTTCAGTGTACGTGAGGTAAGACACTCAATGTCTCGTAACTCGAGTATTAATCTCCGTACTAAGGGTATACATAACTAGGAAGCCATAGACTTTCTTACGACGAGAACGAAATGTGTAACATACAAACTAGTTAAGTTTCCCAAGTTTAACGCAAGTACTGAATTTAAAATATTACAAGACTTGGGCATAAACACTCCTAAAATAGTCAAGTCATTCATCAAAACCAAGTTACAAAATATTAGCATCATGACCAAAATTTTATTCAAAAGTTCATATCTAAGTGTATCACATGGATCACGTACAAGTCCCCAAAAGTATAAAAAATGAACATGCTCATGCAAATGTGACCTTCATATAAGCTTCCAAAGAGTCTACTTCTAATGGCCATCCTCAAGTCTCTCTCGGAATGTCACGACCCAACCGGAGGGCCATGATGGCACCCGGAGCTAACCTACCGAGCACCTCTTAGTATACGTCTTGTAATCATATCTAGGTGGACCACATAGCTAACTCATAATCATCATAATCTGAAATAGACACCATTTCGATAGATATAAGCACGTCTATGTAAACATCATAACTTATGCCCATGTGTACAAGCTGATAAGACTTCCAAAATGATATACAAAACATGAACCGATGAGGTTACAAAACATATAATTATATATATCCGTGTACGAGCCTTTACAAGGAGTGCATAACATCATAAAGATGGGACAGGACCCCGCCATGCCCATATGTACATAAAAGAATAGTACCAGTTAATCTGCTGCTCCGAAACAAATGGAGCGCTCCTGTACAATCATTAAAGAGGCAGCCTAGGGGTCTGGTCCGTCTCTCTGTCTACTTGCGGGCATGAACGCAGTGTCCACAAACAAAAGGACGTCAGTACGAATAATGTACTGTGTATGTAAGGTATGAATAACAACATAATGAAAATATGAAGACAACATGAGGTAAAAAGATCAATTTATACCTCTTAAAGCGACTGTCATGCATATTTAACCTTTCTCTAAAGAAAACATTCCATACATACATATATATTAATATTGTACCCGGCCATGTAGGCTCGGTGTCACCCGTACCCGGCCATAACAAGGCTCGGTGTTATCCGTACCCGGCCATAACAAGGCTCGGTGTTATCCGTACCCGACCATAACAAGGCTCGGTGTTATCCGTACCCGGCTATAACAAGGCTCAGTGTTATTCATACCCAACTGCAGTGGTGTGCACAATAGATACCGTACCCGATCATATAGGCTCGGTGTCAGAAAATAACTATATATATATCGGAGTGACATAAGGTCGGTGAACCTCCGATTACCATTATGGAAATAGTCATTGTTACTATATCTTTCCTTAAGGGGTCAACTATAATAAGATGAGATTAGCGACCATGAACAAGATTCGTAATATCATGAGAACATCAAGAACCATAAGCTTTTAGCATACTTTGGAATAGGAACATTTTGGATATCATGTGTAAGCTCACAACAAAGGAATCATGCCTTAAGAAAGAAGGACTAGCCTTAACATACCTTTTCGTCTCCTTAACTACATAACGTTTATCCTTCCAAGCTCGTAAATCTACATTCAAGAGGATTCATACTAGAGTTAAGTCTTGAAAACATTCTTAAGTTCAAACGAGTGTAATTGACGAGCTAGCGGAATTTGGGCAGCACTTCCCCTATTTTATCGACTTCCACCAATTTCCAAAACAACTCCCAAACAACAATAATAACATCAAAAATACCATAATCAAGGAATTATGTTCAAATTAACCCTTAAATCAATCCAAAATCTCCTTTCAAGTTCACCTCCTATTCATTAACTTCAATTCAACATTTTATGACTTCTCTATTATGATTTTTTCATCTCCAGGACTTGCTAAACCTCTAAATCAACTCAATCATATAAATAAGATGAAGAACATACCTTATAATAGAATAGCTTCACCTCAGTCAACTCTTCCCAAGATCAAGTTCATCACAACATTGAAGAGAAGCAAGAACATTCATCTTCCATTGATTATCTTGTGGTTTTGATGTTTGATCTTCTATTTTGATGGTATGGAAGGTTTTGGAATATTGTAGAACCTTCAAGAACTCTCTTATAATATGGGGAGATAAGTGTGGGAGGTGGATATGAAAATGGAATCTTTTGGGACTTAAAAAGGTCTTAAAATCGTCCTCCCGCTACAATTTGCGGTGGAGATGCGGCTCAACATATTGAGTATGCCGCTGTATATCCCCTCCTCTCCTTGGGGAGGAGGTTGGGCAGTGATTCCAGCCATTTTGGTGAGTTTATAGCCGCAAACCGGTCCACAAACTCCGATTTTCGCGAAAATGCATTCTCTTCGATTCGTTTGACTTCCAATCCTTATGAAACCTTCTTAGCACTTGTATAAACTTCATTAACCATCTAAGGATCTCTATAACTCTCCCTCAAGGTAATTCTAAGCAACGTATGACTCAAATAACACGAAATCTTCCCAAAACACAACTCCAGTTTCCAATCCCCCAACGAACTTATTTCCGCTGATACATTTAACTCCGAAACCTTAAGCTACACACTTAAAATTATTAGATACCGTCCTTAACCTTATAGGGGCTTCATGTCCACTTTGAGCTTACGTTAGTTTACTTGTAATGCAAACGACACGAAATTTCCAAAGTGTAACACAGAACATCACCTACGATAGTAACAAACTATAGCTAAGCATAAAGCTTAGTGGCACATAAACTTTACAAACACTTATAAAAATATATGTAAGGAGTACAATAATAAATTCTAGGAATAAGCTTTTCAAAATAACCATCAAGAACTAAATGAAGGTACAATCCTTTCAAGAAAATAAAATATCAAATAATAAAATAGTTCAAGATATCAATATTCAAAATCTCAAATATCAAGAAGCTTTGCAAAGCAAATCCAAGAAAGTTCACCATTTGGTTAATTTCTCCCAACACATACATCATGCAATCACATCAAAGTATAATCAAATAACAAGAAGGACCGGAGTCCCAAAACAAGTAGGGTCGTCACCCAATAATCAAGAGAATCAAGAACCATATTGAAAGTGGCTTCCCTATTCATACTTAAGATGGGCCAAGATCCATAATTAAGATGAAACGTGAATTCAAAGTCAAGATGGGACAAGATCCGAATAATCTCAAGAGGCATGCCAATATAAGTGACAAAGTCACTATCACAAGAAGGACAAAGTCCTAACGAGAATGCAATAATGCTCAAGCAATCCGTATATGTGGGCGAGTTAGTTTGTCTTACAAAAACATTTCTACATGATAACAAATGATATTCAAAGTTTCCGAGTGACTCAAAGTATTCATACTCAATTAAACATAGCAAAATAAGAATTTAACTAGCAACAACCAAATAGGATAGCAAATTAAAGTAAAGACAAGTTTTACCCAAGCTTAAGATATTCAAAATACTTCAACTAAATAACATGTGAAATTCAAGAATATGTGCAAATCTTGGTGCTTTAGTGCCTCTAAAGCTCAAACAAACACCAAGAATTTACAAATCCCCAAAGCAACGATCAAACAATTATATCGACTTCCTTAACTTTTACAAGAGCCTCTTGTACCTTAAATACACAATGGAATACTCACTTAAGGTCTAGAGTTTAAAGATATAGCAGTTAGATCACGAAGAACAAAAACGGGGCTAAATGGTTCACCACTATTGATACAAGACGAGTTGCCTCAAGGACACTTAAAGGACCGTCTCGTAGAGCCAAAGTTTGGATGATAGCATGGAGAGGACGGATGGGAGATGGAACAACATTAAAGTGGCCACCGAGCAAGGAAGGCTATACGCAAGAGGCCACATCCGCAAATTCAAGATTTCCATCTCCACAAGACTAGCCAAACAAGGCCCTTGCCTCATTAATGGCATTTATGTAATAATAGGGTCTTCTATTATTTAGTTAGTATAAATACATTGTCTTTCATTTCATTAGGGGACTTTTGACATTTGGAAGAAAAGATGAGTGATTTTTGAGAGAGTTGTCTCTAGAGAGAGAAACTTGTAGAGAGGCCATGGATGGCTCTTGTTGAACCTTTGATTGTGAGAGGATTGGTTGCTTGGGAATTCAATTCCCTTGAGGTCATCCTAAGAGGTTGGTGCTTGTTTATGCTAATTAATTGAGGTCTTTAGGTTTGATACACCTTTAGGTTGCTTTTAATTCCATTTTCTTGTGTCAATCTATCTATCATTTACTTTCCTTGTCATTTTATTGCTTCCGCGTATCCGTTATTGTATCAATTGGTATCAGAGCTTAGTTTAGATTTGTTCTACCAAATCTAATCTTGGGTTTTGATTCAACAACAAAAAAAAAAAAAAAAATCGGAGTTAAAAAAAAAAAAAAAAAAAAAAAAAAACGAATTTTTTTTCTGTTGATTTTGTTGAATCTATTGTTAGATTAGAGTTTCGTAGTGTTTCTAGATTCTAAATCTTCAATTTCGAATCCATTTGGAGTTAGGGTTTGTGTTCCACCATTGTTGAACTTCAAAACTTCAAGAACTTGAAAGTGGTCTTGTTGAAGAAGGTCAACTTGAAGGTTGAACCCTATTGGGCTTTGTTCTCTACATTAAAGAGAACTTAAATCCAAAATTTGAGCCAATTTGGAGTTGATTTGAGGGTAGTTGAATTTTTGATTTGTTCTTGTGTTCTTGAAGACCTTCATATCTTCATAAGGAAGAAGACTCTCCAAAGGTCCATTTGATCCAAAAGTTGTGAAATAAAGTTGTGAAAAAGTGTTAGAGGGCCAAAAACAAAAAAAAAATCAAAAAAATCAGAAATACTTAGTTCATCAAAAGTGTTTGTGGATCTAAATTTCTGATTTTTGCAAAAAAAAAAAAAAAAAAAAAAAAAAAAATCGCATTGGCCCATCTGCGACACTACATGCGAGTCGCATGTTGAACCTGCGAGTCGCAGGTTGTGTCGCACTTGACGACAGAGAGTTGGGATTTTGGTGGCAGCATGTGCGACTCGCATATTTCATCGCATGTTGAACATGCGAATCGCACATGGTGTCGCATCCTGTGACAGAGCGTTGACACCTTGGTTGCATCATCTGCGAAACGCACATCGCACTCGCATGTTGAACATGCGACTCGCATGTTATGCACAAGTGTCGCAGGTTGCACAAATTTAGTTTTTTTCTTTTTTTTTCTTTTTTCTCTTTGATTCAACTTCTCAAAACGAAAAAAATCTTGATCCTTAGTTGATGGTTTTGTGTCCCTAATCCTTTGTTAGGGAACAAAAAAAAAAAAAAAAAAAAAGAGTATAGAAATTCAAAAAAATTCATTACTTCAAATTGATACCTTGGATCAATTGGGGCCTCCTGGTCGTGTTTTCAAGTTATCACCTACCCGGGCCCGAAATTTTAGTTATTTTCCCGATTTTTGCATTCAATTTTCTTGTGTCTCTTTACTAGTAGGCATGTAGTAGTTGTTCCTACTTGTGTTTGCTAGTTCTTGTGTTCGCATTTCTTTCGTGCCAATTCTTTCGTGCTTTTCTTCGTTTTTGCTTCGTTGTTAATTTCTTGGCTCAAGTGCGTTTGTTTGAATTGAGTCGTCCGTCTTTCTTCGAGTCTAACAAGAATCCATTCCGATCTCGAGTAGCAATTGTGCACTGTGCAACCAACTGAATCCAATAGAGAATCAACATCGGCTAATCCATTTGAGTGGTAAAAGGCAAGAGTGTGTGAGCTCATTCGAGTGGTGCTAGCCGAGCACAAAAGAGTGTAAACACGAGTGTGGTGAGGTTTCTTTACAACTAACGTGTTTGCTAAGTATTCTGTGCAGGTACTACTCCATGGATAGAAGATGTCACTCAATGCTTGTGAGGGTGTTGAAAGAGGAGAGGATTCGTCTTGAAATTGATGACTACTTTAGTGAATGCTATGTTACTCCTCGTCTTGCGGTTGGGTTGGGGTTATCTATAGTGAAAAGGGCAAAGCAAAAGGGAAGGTTAACTAATGTGGCATATGTACCTTTCTCTTATGGGGAATACCATGAGAATGTGTGCTGCGAAATACTCCCTATGGACAATTGTGACGTGTGCTTTGGGTTTGCTTGGTTTGAAGACCATGGGATTGCGGATGAACAAAATTGGCATAAGTATGTTGTGAATGAACGGGGAACACCTCTATTTCCAAACATACTTCATAGAACGAATCCAAGGATAAACGTGCAAGAGCCCAATGTGAGTTGGCCTACCCTATGTATGAGCGCTAGTGGTGAAGAGTTCTATGAATGGGAACTCGTGATGGATGAAATCTTTGCTGGCTACAACTACTCACGACTAAGGAAGATGGACTTAGTCGTTCAAACTTTTGACTCAAAGCTTGTCAAATATTGGGAGTATGTGAAACGTTGTGGGAGACAAGTGAGGAGTCCCATCAAAACTTGGGAGGACATGAAAAGGATATTGAGAAGCCAATATCCCAGGCCACATATGAGAAGAAATGAATCTTTGAGGGGTACCTCTTTTGAGAGAACCCCATGCTTAAAGGCAAGGACGGTGGCTACAACTATTCCTTCCATTGGTCAAAGGAGCTTGCATGAACACCAAGGTAAAATCACTTATCCTTATACTCCTACATCTTTGGGTGATTTAAATGTCAAGACAAGCATGAAAGTTAGTGTACCTTGCATTAAGCCTAATGCTTCTTTGCCATGTATTGGTAATGCCATTGTTGAAAGTGTCGCCGCACTAGTTGATCCTATTGATGACCGAATTGATCCTTCTTGTAAGGTCGATTTGTGTCCACCTAGTGTTGACACTTGTGCTTTGAATGATAGTGCATTATCTAATGAAGGTGCTCAAACACTAGTTGATCCTTTAGATGACAAAATTGATTCTTCTTGCAAGATCGATTTGTGTCCACCTAGTGTTGACACTTACGAATTGAATGGTAGTTTGTCATGTGGTCACCATGTTAGTAATTATTGCGAGATTGACATACTACCAACTACTGCTGAAACTTGTGTTGATCAACTTGCTTGTCATGATAATTCACTACTTGAGGATCTTTGTGATGTGTTTAATGTACCTCTAGTTAGTGATAATGTTGAAACAGTTGGTCAATTGAAAGAATGTGACATATCACCCTTGTTTGTTTCATGTCAAAATGAGTCTCTTGATCGTACTTTAGTGTCACGTGATAAGACTCCACTTTGTAGTGGTGATGTGTGTCATGTAGATAGTCATGTGAGCGAAAATGCATTGAAAGATGACATTGGTCCTTTTGAGAGTGAAATGACATGCCTTGACTCCTCATTGTTCATCGATTACTCTCTTGTAAAGGATAATGTTCTATTTGAGGATGACATGACTATTGAGAGTGAAATACCTAGTGGGGTGTTTGGTAATGTTGAACGTTTAGTTTCCTTTGGAGGCTATAATGTGATATGTAACCCACTATGGGATGAAGACACGCTTTCCTATGATGGAGATCTTCCTTTGAGGAATTGTGATCCATTTGTGGAGAAGGAAAGCGTTACAAAGGAAGGTAATTCTTGTCTAGAAATTGCAAATTCTTCCTTTCATGTTCAACTTCATAGTAACCCCTTGGATAATCTTGTCCTTGAACCGTATGGTGAGGTTACATTGGGGAGTGATATTGATGAGGAAGTTATTTTACGTGATACCTTTCTTTATTACTTGTTGGCATATGATGACATTCTTGAGCATATAGGGAGTGCTTCTTATGTGGGAGAAGGCTCTTATGATCTAGCCGATTGTGTTCTTGACCATGCTAGATGGATGTTCGTCCCATTTGATCCAGGTGCCACCTTGTGTGATTTGAAAGCACTATCTTGGGGGAGTCCTTGCTTGAAAAATGAGAGTGTTCTTGTTTGGACATTATGCTACTTGTCAAATAGAACCAATGTCGAGTTGCATACTTCGTATTTTGAACCCATTGGTTTTATTACTCCCTTATGTCATGAACCTTGGAGGAATCAACTGCTTGATACCTCATGTGTGCAAATGTTAGTCATGATTGTCATAGATGTGTGGTTGTACCACAAGTTTGTTCATCCTTGGCATGAATATGTGATTGTTGCATTGTGTGCTAACCCTCAATCCTTGAGGAGTATGTTTTTGTTTGTCTCCCTTATGGTTTTTCAAGGTTTAGATTCGAGGACGAATCCTTTTCAAGAAGGGGAGAAAATGATACAAGACGAGTTGCCTCAAGGACACTTAAAGGACCGTCTCGTAGAGCCAAAGTTTGGATGATAGCATGGAGAGGACGGATGGGAGATGGAACAACATTAAAGTGGCCACCGAGCAAGGAAGGCTATACGCAAGAGGCCACATCCGCAAATTCAAGATTTCCATCTCCACAAGACTAGCCAAACAAGGCCCTTGCCTCATTAATGGCATTTATGTAATAATAGGGTCTTCTATTATTTAGTTAGTATAAATACATTGTCTTTCATTTCATTAGGGGACTTTTGACATTTGGAAGAAAAGATGAGTGATTTTTGAGAGAGTTGTCTCTAGAGAGAGAAACTTGTAGAGAGGCCATGGATGGCTCTTGTTGAACCTTTGATTGTGAGAGGATTGGTTGCTTGGGAATTCAATTCCCTTGAGGTCATCCTAAGAGGTTGGTGCTTGTTTATGCTAATTAATTGAGGTCTTTAGGTTTGATACACCTTTAGGTTGCTTTTAATTCCATGTTCTTGTGTCAATCTATCTATCATTTACTTTCCTTGTCATTTTATTGCTTCCGCGTATCCGTTATTGTATCAACTATTGTTAGTTTTTAAGTAGAAAAAAACCTGGACAGCAGCTATGTGCTGCACTGCAACCCATGTTTTACATAGTAAACAGAAGAATTAGGATTTTTACGAAACACGAAAGTTGTGGGTAATTTTCTTATCTTTCCACAGCCTTTTGAATTACCAAATTTTAACTTATAGATAAAAAGTTATGGTCAAAACACTAACTGCTGCCAGCTCCAAAAACGGGATTAAATTGTCTTACTTCAAGGTTTCAAAATCTCTAACAAAAACTTGATTATTTCACCCAAAAAATGTGGAATAACAAGCTTGCCACAAGATTGATTGAGCTTCTTCACAAACCCAAACCCTAGGATTTTCAAAACAAGGCTTAACCTATCTTGATTCTTGGGGGCAACATTCCAAAATATATTCAAAGCCTGAAAACTAAAAGGATCTTGATGATATTTGGAGAGCAACTTGGAAGTATTTGTAATGGTTTCGGCAGAGGCTCAAGGCTCGGTACAAATCGGCTAGGATGATTGGGGTTAGGTCAAAGTATTTCGTTTCTTCTTGTTGGGTTATGCCGGAGAAGATGACATGGGTGACCGAAATGACTCGGGTATCTATGGCTAAGGACCAATCTCTGGGAAAAACCATGGTTCCCAGAAAGCAATGGCGAAAGCTAAAGGTCCAGTGGCCACCCATTCGGCATAAGTCTTGAACTCCCCGGGATGCTCCACAAATCCATTTGGGCTTCCAACTATTTTGTATAACTCTCTAAAGGGTATGGTTGGGCCATGGGCCTAATTGGCGTAGGTCAAGGAAAGCGTTTTACAAATTTGGGAGTAGGTGGGTTTTTCTAGGATTAGGGATTAAGGCATTTTGGTTGGGTTTCTTTCTTCTTTTCAATCCCGAGCCTACGCTAGTCAACACATCCCTGAACTCTTTTAAAGTCGGCGTCATCTCGACGTCTTCCCCAAATCGGAAAACCATCCTATCTCTATCCCAAAACCCGATAATTACTTCTATCAATTCTTTGCAACCCGTCATAGTCGTGATGGATGTTAGATTTCCTAAATGACATGAAATCCCCTTTGTCTCTTCCGAGGACATTTGGCCCTACCAAATAAGCAATAACTCCGGTGAAGTCAAAACCATGTCAAAATTAAAGTTGATCGACATCTACAAAATAGAAGTCAATGTTAATTCCCCCCCCCCCCCCCTCCCCCCAACCCTAGGCAATGGTTCCATTCATAGGCACATTGCAAGTTTCCAAATGGCACATAATAGGAGATGCAGTATTTTTCGGGTCATAGACCGTACTTGACATGGAGTAGTCTTCCTATCGGGTTTGGATAAGTCTAAAATATTCAAACCACTCGGTCTACTTCATATTTGGATTTGACTTAGCTCTAATCTAGGCATATGCAATAGTGATTTTTTTGAATTGACTTTGGACCCGAGCGGACTACTCGGGGTGAACCGTTGGGTGACCGCACACCAACTTAACGTTCAACGTGTTCCAAAGAAAGGGTATTTCGGGTTTTTTTAAGGCTAGATCGCGTGACCCTTTGAAACCATGCTTTTTGTCTAGAGTGGCAGAGTTTATGATATGATAATGAATGACAGTTATAATTGCGAAAATTAAACACATAGCCAAATAAATATAGTTAAAATCACATTATATTGAAATCCTTATGGTTAGAACCTAAAAAATCCCCAGCGGAGTCGCCATCTATTACGGTTCACTTTTACGCGGGTGTATAAAAGCTACTTCGAGGTTGTTGGTGCTCTAAATTGAATTTTAGTTTTTAAAATCGCCACCTAATTTATTAAGGAAAATTAGAAAAAACAGGTAATATATCATATACTGACAGAATATGACGGAGGAATTATTCATTCCTGCAAAAAAGAGTTCGGTCTCAGGTGAAAGAGAGAGAGCGACGTGGAAAAGCACTAATGACTTAACCATAACCAGTGAAATGTGTACGTGTTACTAATATTTGTTTTCTTGGCAAGTTTGAAGGCCACGAACCTACTCTTTCTACCACTACACAATTTCTCCCAATTCTGTGCTTCACTTTTGTCCACGCCCATCATTCCCACTCCTTTTTCTTTTCTCAAAATCATCACTTACCTTTCACCTTTCCCTTAAAAAGATGGAAAATGCCAAATACCTCAATCATTCATGACATACCAATTTAATAAACAAATAAGTAGGCATTTGGCCATGAAAATTAAGTTATTTTCACTTTATTTAAATTTTAAAGTTGGAGTTGAAGATGAAGTTATGTTTAGTTATAGTTTTTGCATAAAATATTTGGTTGTTTGAAAGTACTTAAACTGAAAAAATTGAAGAAAAAAAAAACTGAAAATGGGGTTTTAGGTGTAATCTAAATTTCAAATGCAACTTCAAATTATATTTAAAATTTTCATGATCAAACGCTAATTTACAAATAAAGTGAAAAAAAAATTCAGGAAAAAAATGAAATTGTCCTGGCCAAATGGGTCCTAAGATAATGATGCGTGTAGTTCTTAAAATAATTAAATTGTTATCTGTCTTTGCAAGAAAATGATCATAATAACTATAAACCGCAAACTTGGCGGCCAAGTTAGTCTTTATGGTAGGAAAAAAGAAGAAGAAGAAAGACACAAACCAAGGTAAATTTTTTGTCTATTCCATCAAACCAATTCAACTTACTATAATTAAATGATTTCATATAAAAATATATATATTAATTAATCGTGATTAAATTATAAAAGTATATATACAAACACATCATATATTTATTTGTCTTGTATAAATACTCATGCGAATAAATATTTATCGAGATACCACAAAAATGAGTTTGTTCTAATTCCTAGGATTATGATAAGAAAAGGCGAATTAAAGGACTGGAGGATATTGTCTTTTAAATGACTCCGGTCAACATACATACTTAATTTACTACTTTTAATAATTGAATCATTAAATGTACTATTACTTTAATGATCTATAAACTGCATGTTAATAATAGCGCCAAAAAAAAAAAATGTATGCTAATAATAATACCTTTTTGTCGATATAAGGTGCTTTATGCGTCATTTGTTTTCATTAAGATTGAACGTCAAAATCTCAAGATTATGGATAGCGTAGCGAGAAGGAGGATGAAGTTGGAAACAAGATTAAGGAGGTCTAAGTTCATGATTTCCCCAATTATCGGAATCCTTCTCGCTACGTTATACAGGTTAAATATACTCCTATTAAATTCTTTTTCCCCTTTCCCAATTTGTTACGAGCTCTCATTAAAAAAAAAAGAGAAAAAATTTCTTATGTTTGAGTCAGTGTTCCTGAAACGAGGCACAGGCAAAACGCCTCGGGGCTCACGTGCGGGACTTATGTCTTGTGAGCCTTACGCCCTAAGCGTCTGACTCTACGCCCCAGACACGCCTAACGCCCAACGCTCGGGGCTTGCCTAACAGTTCTTACACAATTTTATGTTAAATTCCTTAGTTAAAATCATTGACCCTCATAATTCTTTAACAAATGAATGATACTTAATAGTTTTTCATCTATAGAAATAAGAAGATTGGGTGTAACTCAAATAATAAATCATAGTATTACATATTTACTATTTGAGAACATCATTGTACATTTTCACCCGTCACTGGTCCTTTGTCCTATGTATCAAAATTATTATATTTTATTATTTCATGGAAGTAATTTTATTTTTATTAATGTTGTGTTTTAATTATAATACTAATAAAGTTTATTGATTATTTTCTTATAGTGAGATAAAATGAATAGTATGATAGTAATATTATTTTAAGAGATTGTGATTTTTCATTGTTTGAAAATTAAGATGTTAGAGTCGATTTGCATTTTGTAATAGCTTTTATTTCATTGTATTGTTTATACTTGTAAAATTATGTTATATATAATTACAAGTTGTAAGTGGCGTATAATGAATTATTTTGATTAGTTTTATGTTAGGATATATATATTACTACTATATATAAACGTTGATATTGGGTTTTTAGTCGTCCTCACAGGGGTGGGATCGTAATTTTGGTTTATTCTTTAATGCAATCCAGTGGCTACACATGGCTGGAAGTGGGTCCCAATTCCCAATTTGTTTGTCCTCTTTCTTCGTTCCCGGTGAATCTTCAGTAACCAAACCACAATGTGCAACCTGCATGACCCACAATGGACACTTGTCACGCAGAGGGACCCTCACACAACTGAGTCTCTTTGTTAAGACCACTTCCATTTGGACCTTTTTTTTATTGGTATACTCTATACTGTAACTTTTTGTAGATCCGCTCCTTATTTTGTTACATCTCCGTTTCAAATTATTTGTCATGGCTATTAAAATAATTGTTTCAAATTATTTATTGTTTTAGAAATTCAAAGCAAAATTAATTATTTTTTTCCATTTCACCCTTAGTAGAATTTTATCATTAATAAAGATGACACATAATAGAATAAACATTTTACTTTGTTTATCCTTTTACATTATCGTAAATTTAGGCAATGTTACCGGTCTTTTTTTCTAACTGAACCTTTATCAAATCTCATTGTAGGTTAAATATATCTCACGTCATCCATACATGTTTTTGAGTTTTTTTTTTTTTTTTTTTTCAATCCATACATGTGCTTGTGGAGATCTCTCTTGAATCATTTTCTAGCATAATTTCAAAAAGAAAATTATTTTATAAGTTTCTTGAATTATTATTATTATACTTATAAAATTATTAGATTTATTTGGAAACATACATTTTGAAATTTTTGTTATTGCGGGTAATTGTTACTTGTTATTTCACTCATTTCTTTTCAAATACCTAATGATGTATAATAAATAATGAAAGTAGAAATCATTAACGAGCAATTCCTTATAGAATTGAAAATGAAGCCGTTATAAGTCAACAATTAAATTATCTTAAAAACCTCTAATTTGATTAACCGATCAAGTAATCTTTTTAATCATAAAATATATTCGAAGAACTAAATTATTTCTTGAGGTTCATTTTAATAAGTAATGAATTTAATTTTTTAAAAAACTTTCGTCTAAAATTAAGGTTAGATCATCATATATAACTAGCATAAACTCTTGCCACATGAAATTTTGCCCCCCCCCCCCCCCAACCCAACCCCGCGGTCCCCGTTGAGTATTATTTGATTTTTTTAGTTGTTTGCACACATATTAAGAAAGTTATTTGGAATATTAGTTAAGAATGTTATGAGTATATTAACCTTTAACTCTTTTCAAATTTACTCATAGAAAGAAGCAAAGACTTTTAGAAAGTTAGTTTAAATCATCTATTAAAAAGGGTAACTTTAGAAAGAAATTATTAACACCTTTTTAAAAAAATTAATTATTTTGGAATAAATAAAAAGGAATAGAGGAAGTTATAAATACCAAAAGAGTTTACTTCTATGAAAAACGAAAGAATTATATGCTCATAAAATCATAAAATGCCAACATATTTTTAAATTTATGAGCTTCGCCAAGTGAACTTTATTTTTCTACAAAATAATGTTAGTTTATTAAATATCGAATCACTTGGGTCTTTAATTTGGTGTTTGCTAATTCTATACCAAGCTTGCTTCCTAAAAAAAAATCTTTAAATTATTTTTTTAATTTCTTATCCGATGTCAGGTATATGTTTTGGGGCCCGACTAATTCGGATTCGAATCGGAAGGTCTTTGCTTTGCGGGTAAAACACTCCCTGCCAAAACGACTCTATCCCAAGGGCTCGAACCCTAGGCCTCTTGTTAAGAATAAAAGAGCACTTACCATTTCGTCACAACTTTAAAGATAAAAATTATGTAACTAAGAAATTTTAATAATTGTGAAGACTTATCAACAAGACAAAATTAACATGTCGCTACATTAAATTAATTATAACAAAAAAATATGACAAAAATTACACTTCCTTAATTAAAGTTACTACTCTTATCTCATGAGTTTGGGCCCGGGCTTAGCACGGGCCTTTTCCAACTAGTATATATATATATATATATATATATATATATAGTTTCTTTTATTTTTTATATAATTTTACCTATTTAAAAATATTTATTGTAATTATATTATTTTATGAAATAGTAAAAATTAAATAACCATGGAGCTTATGCCTCGCCGAGACATATGTAAAATGCCCCCGTCTTTTAAAACACTGATTTGAACGTATAGGAATTGAGGATACTTAGTGGGGGTAAATTCAGAAAGAAAATTATATTAAAATGAAAAGTAATATTGTAAAATAAAAATCCACTTTCTAATGTTAAATTTTCAGCGGACTCTTGTCAATTGTTAAGATCAAAAAAGAAAAGAAGTACCGAACATGTTTTTTTTTGAAAAACAATGGATCAGAACAAATAACTAATGAAAAATTAACTTAAAATAAAAAACTTAATCATCAAAATTTCAGAAATCTAAATAAAAGGAGGAATTATCGCAAAGTTTAGAAACTGATAAGAAAATGTTTATTATCCTAACTATGGTTAGGAGTTGGAACTTTGTTTTAACAAATCAAATCTCAACCATTTTATTTTAACCATTACACATGTCTTCCATCCATGTAATAATTTGGAGAAATGGAGAGGAGCCCTATCCGTAACGGTTACTTTGGATAATTACGTTATATATATATATATATATATATATATATATATATATATATATATATATATATATATGTATGGTCAAATTTGGATAATTAATTTGCTTTTAATAGGCAGTTTGTGTATTTCCCAAAATACTATCTCCTCTGTATTAATTTAAATATCTTACTTTTTTTTTAAACAATAATTATAATCATTTTTTAAGACAACTTAAAATATAAAACGTAGCCTAATATTTCTGTCGTCTAATCACTAGCTAGTAGCATCTATAAAACCGTGCCATTTTGGCTATTACGAGTAACAAATCTCCCAGTTCCCTTCACTAGTCCTCTCGTTCATTAAAGCTTTTAGTGCCAGTTTAGTAATTTTCACCCATTACAACACAATGTATCTATAGCTACGAAATCTAAGTTATGAATTTAAAAATCGTAGCTATCACCTAGTAATAGCCACAAAAATACAAATTTCGTAGCTGTCTACAAGTTCATTAAATTACTTAGCCACGAAAATCAAATTTACAAAGCTAATTCCTCATTTTTGCTATAATTGCTAAATATTGTGGCAATAGTTACATAAACAGCTACAACTTTATTGCTAGGATAAAATTTTATAGCTAATCCTAAGTTCTTGCCACGCGATAAAAGTTACTGTAGCAATAGTAATCTTTTAGCCACAATAATTTATTTGAAACAAAACATTGTAGCTAAATACATATTTTTGCTTCAAGCTATAAAAAAAATGTGGCAATAGTTAAATGATATAGCCACGGATCATTTGCTACAATAAAATTCCTTAGCTAATTATTAATTTTTGCCACCAGTTAAAATGTACTGCAGCAATGGTAACCTTATGGCCACGATAAATTATTTGAAGCAAAATATTGTAGCTAAAAATAAATGTTTTTGCTTCAAGTTATAAAAATTGTGGCAAAAGTTCAATGATACAGCCACAATTTTTAGCTATAATAAAATTTCGTAACTAATTATTAATATTTGTCATGAGTTGAAACTTGTTATAGCAATAGTAACATTTTAGTGACAAAAAATTATTTAAAATAAAATGTTATACCAAATAATATTGTTGCATCAAGTACTAAAATGTCGTGGCAATAGTTAGCTTAATAGCTATATATGGCAAAGTGCTATTGCCGCAAGTTTATTATTTTGATAGATTTTCGTTGCTAATAATTATTTTTTACCCCAATTTAAAATTTGGTGTAGCAATACTAATGTTTTTGCAATTTTTTCTTATACTTGAAGTTACTATAAAAATAGTACTAATTATCCTATTCGATTCAATTTTAATGGGCGTTATTTGTAAGTTTAAATTATAATTGAAATAAGTAGGTGATTATATCTATTTAATTTCGATTAACTAATTATATCAAAGTTAAACAAAATTTCACTAAGTGTCACTGGAGCTTCATCTTGATCAAGTGTTTTCAGAATTGTTATTTGACTCAAATATTTTCTATCGGAATAATATCTTTGATCTAGTGCAATTAGAGGCGTCAATAATTTGATTCGATTCAATTTTATAGGTTGTAAGTTTCAGTTAACTTATTAGATTAACTTCAATTAACTAATT